>NC_081350.1:24863528-24880664 GCF_029784015.1 Lycium ferocissimum
TTAATGCATCAATTTTGGTTTCCCTCACTTTTGATGTTCCTTCATAAGTGACTTCAAGTTTATCCCACATTTCTTTTGCAGTCTCACAGTTGGATATTTTGGCATACTCTTCTCCGCTGACTGCACAGTACAGCAAAGCTATTGCTCTAGCATTTGTTGATAGAGTCTCCTATTGTTCTTTAGTCACATCATGTGACTCCAGATCAATTTTTGTATTTTTATCCTTTGCATCCACATTTGGGATAGGCTTAGGTCCTTTCTTAATCACGATCCATGCTTGATAGTCTGTTGATTGCACAAAGATCTTGAACCTTTCTTTCTAATGACAGTAGTGTTCACCATTGAAGTAGGGTGGTCTTGTTGTGGAGTGCCTATCTTGTAAGATTGCTCCAGGAATTTGATATGCAGCCATTTGATCTTTTCTCACTTGCTGTTAAGCAATGAAATGTGAGACCTTGCTCTAATACCAATTGAAAGTGCAAGAGGGAGGGGGGGGGGGGGGTGAATTGTAACTTTTTCGCTCAGACAGTCGACTGACTTAGAACACTAGTCGACTATGAAGCAATACAGTAATAAAAGTGCAAAAAGTAAATGACACCAAGTATTTTATACTGGTTCAGATTCAATGTGAATCCTAGTTCAGTCCCCTTGGGTTGCAAAGGTGTTCTCTGCAGCTCTTTGTAAGTGGATTGGTACAATGATTTGTTTGAATGGAGCTCCTATGTCTACATTAAAACACTCGTGATCTTTTTGATACAATGCCTCACAAACTAAACTATATCTCTCCTTTTTTTTTTCTTTTTTTTTTTTTAACACCATATCACTCAAGAATACAATGTTTGTGAAAAGTAAAGCAAAGAGCTTGAGAGTATGAGACCAAAGTATGTTTTGCTTCGTCTCTAGAGTCTTGAATATATAGTCTTCAAATCAACTAGCCGTTAGACTCTTGTTCAGCAGAGATGTCAACCCAAGAGAATTGATCCTTGTAAATTAGGAATATTGAGGATCCTAATTTCCAAGAATAAAGCAAGAGCTCATTAAGTCTGTAACGCTTCTTTCCCTCTGTGCATCACCCTTATTTAGCAGATACTTGTTTCCTTGTGCGTCCTTGATGAATAATCAATGTTGTACAGCTGCCTTCCTTATGCACCATTTGCCTTGTTTGAATGGTACTGGTTTCCTTGTATATGCAGATTTGATTTAATGCTTGAATCTACACGATTGTGCTGATTTTGATTGATTGAGTAAAATCTGATCCTTGTTCCAAAAATAAGCAGTAGCTTATTTTCTTCATGCCTTGAAATACTTTCCTTATGCAGCCGACTTGGGCTTGTATTCCTTTGCAGCCGACTGAACTCTTTTTGTCCATTGGGCTTTTCTGTCCAATGGATTTGGTTGAACCTTTGAGTATTGTACCTTCAATAATTTGTCATCATTAAAATCATAACACTAACAAGCTATGTCATGTTTCCGCTCACTCTTATGGTTACGATCTAAATTGGTAGAATTTTGTGTCTCTTTGGATTTTATTAGCTCTTGTCAAGTTTCGTGTGTCACCTTTCTTTTATTTAAAAAATGAGAACCTTTATTATAATATAGTTATAGAATTACTTCGGCAGACTGTTAAATGCCTCTTTCAAGTAAAAGTTTTGTTCTATTGCTTCATTAGTTGTAATAATTCATATCGATGGTTACCAAAAGAGAAACTTCAATTATTTGGTTTAGTTGTTATTTGGCTCTTGCGATGAATATGAAGGCCTTCAACGTTGTTCCCTAAATACTTCATGGCCTACGACCAAATGTTTAAGGCCTAACTTATTATTTATATAAGTGAGGAAGAGCGAGATACGGGGTGCGGATTTATTTCAAACCCCATAGAAAGCCAAGAAAAGAATAGAGAGGGAAAAACAATTGTGAAGGAGCGAGATGGGTTGTAAATGACCTTAAGATCCATTGTCAAAAGAGATGCTCGAAAAATAGTCTGTTGAGTTATGACCCAAATCAAAAGAATTTAGAGGTTAATTAATTAATTAAGTAACTTTCAACGATAAATTCGGAAAGCGTTGCTACCGATGAGTTGTTTCACATGAAATTTACTTACCATGTTCAAAACCGGTTTAACTGGGTTGGATAGAGTTTAAATACGTTAGATGCTTACTTAGGCACAGGAAGTGGGAACGATCCATAAAGAACTAAAAAGGCACGAGATACAGATCAAAATTCGTGGTAAGGCTGGAAAGCACTGCTACCAGTACACAACATGTTAATGAACTAAGACAGCTTAGAATGAGTTTTAAAGCGAATTAAAAGGGCAGGTCATAAGTGTTTCAAGGCCCATTAACATAATCTTATCCAAAATTTAGTTAAGTTGAATATCAGTCAATAAAAGCAACCGTGCTAAAATCACGGGATTCGGGGAATGCCTAACACCTTCTCCCACCAACAATATTCCTTACCCAGTCTTTTATTTTCGCAGACCAATAATAAATAGAGCTATTTCCTTTTGATTAGGGGTTCATAAGGCAACTGGGAACACTAAAACTTAATTCCAAGTGGCGACTCTGAATAAATAAATAATCTCTTCTCAAAATGTCACTTCAAATGGAAAAATCTTTTAATAATAAAAATCCGTGTGTGTTTATCACGCGGGGTGGAAAAAAGGTTGTGACAATATTTACCAGCAGAGGACAGAAAAGATGACAAGTTTGATAAGTTGTTTGTATGTATGTATTTTATTTTATTTATTACATAGGGGTAGGGGAAGGAGAGCCTATATATGTACGTATTTATTCACCTATACGTTCACATTTTCTCTCATTACTTTTTGTGATGCCTATTGGGCATCCTGCAAAGACACACGAAGATCGGTTAGTGGGTGCTTTATAAGCTTAAGAGGACGTCCTATTTCTTGGAAATCTTCGAGACAGGCTTCAATTTCATTATCATCAGTTGAATCCGAGTACAGATGATTGAAAAGCGTTACTGCAAAACTAACCTGGTTAACTCGTCTTCTCAAAGATCTTTCTATTACACCATCTTTACCGCTTCCTGTTCACTCTCATAGCAAGGCACTATTCACATCGCCTGAAATCCAGTCTTCTAGTGGTGTCCGTAGATTTTTTCATAAGCGATGTCACATTTTTAAATATGAACAAATTAATAAAGCAAAATAAACACATATTAAAAAAAGAATACACTATAAATAAAACACAACCCACGTACATTACTATAACTCTTCCCGATGAGTATTTATTTTTTGAAATATATTTAAAATAACCTCATTAGAAATAATACCTAATGCTTTTTTATATGTATGTAATGTACCAAACTATTACTAAAAAATTCATCATTCACTTGAATCTGTAATTGTTTTTAATCAACTTCGTTGGCGAGAAAAAAGATAAAAGCAAAAGGAAAGAAAATAGCATAACAACTAGGGATGCAGCAACATCTCCTAAAAATTGTTTGATTATCGCCAAATTTTAAAGAAGTTATTCTAGACTGAATGGCTTAGCAATTTTTAAATTTGTAAGAGGTTGGAGGTTCGAACCTCTCCTTTGTGGATGAAGTACAAACATTTTATTTTAAGACACCAAAATAAAGCTGCTTAGCTTCGAACTCAAGAACTCCTAGACCAAAAAGGGCGCCACACCGATTGAGCTACAATGTAATATATGTCAAGTAGCGTCACTTTATTTAATCTATCCGTTATTTTGTTTCTGCTTTTCAATGTTATATGCATATCTAGTGAAATTTTCCGACGAAGTAGTATCACGTGATACTCCTCGGACATGAGTAAATCCGCCCCTGCGGTCTTCCACGAGCGGACTAAATATGTTGAACTCGATTGTCACTTCGTAAGGGGGCAAAATCTTAGCTAGCCGATCTATTTAATTACCAAAGCCCTTGCCGGCCCTTCCCATCACTCGATTTTGTCCAAGTTGTGAGTCACTTCTCTCCTCTCCACCTTTTTGTTGGGGGGGGGGGGGGGTTGGTTTGAGAATGATAATCGAGCTTCTATGGTGTCTATGTGCAAGGGTAGTAAGCTCTCTTCAACAATGGTGGATGAAGTTTTGGACAAGAAGAAAATAGTCATAGGTTTTACAGAGGAAGAAACTTCGACATCATCGAAGTCTTTATTATGTCTGAAATAGAAAGGAACATTTGGGACAAACAATATAATTCAACAAGGAAGGATAGATTTGGGCCATTTATTCAGCCGAACAAAGCACAAACAAGCGAAGCCCATTGCGGATGCAACTGTTATACGACTGTAATTTCAAAGCTATCAAATGCATCAACCAATGAATCTCTTCCCGTGGATCCCATTTCCCAATCTCTCATTTCCTACAGCTGTGGGTCCCGTAAGGTTTCAATACTTTGCATTCTTTTTCTGATAGCCAGATGGCTACTTTAATATTCATTTTGTTTTCGAAATTTTAATTTCCATGCTCCATCAATTTATAGCTACATTTATTTTTTAGATCTCTCAAATATATCCCAAATAAAAAATGTAGTAGTAGGAAATATTCAAATATTCACTTCAAAACTTTTAAAACTCAAATTAATTTTATAAATATATGACATGACAAATAATGTAATTTGATAAGAGATTAAATTCAACATTTATATAAAACAATTTGTACTGTATATGCATATTTGGAATAAAATTGACTTTAATATGATTTCACCTAATAACTAGAATAATGAATTTTTACTTCAAATATAAAAACTCTTCCTTCGTTCTATATTATATGATATTTGTTAGCTTGGGCGCGCTCCGTAAGAAACTCCCTCACCCATAGAAGTAAGAGATGCTTTCACTATATTATCCTTAATTAAATAGTACCTATTTAATATGATTTCTTGGTTATTTAATGACACACTTATTTAAATAAGGGTAAATTTAGAAAAGAACAATTATTACATTTCTTATTATGTAAGAGATCATATATTTTGACTAAATGGAAAAGCTAAAGATACTACATAATATGAACCGGAGGGAATAATATAACACTATGTGTACTTGATAGATTTAGGCTCTTTATAATTATATATGCAAACGTAAATCCTCGAAAAAATAAAAGAGCCTAGCTAAAGAGTGAACGAGCTTCACTTGTTTAATATACTACCAAGTTTGAGCCGAACCAAGTTATCTTTCGAAACATTCATTTATATTTTAATAGAATTGACTAAAAATGTTGTAAAAAAGTTAATCCAAAGAAGACTAGCACATGAAGTATCATAAACTTCTTTGATATTATTACAATGTATAATTTAATTAAGTGAGGAATTTTAACATAATATCATAAGGTAAACAAAAAGTATATTCTCTGCACATATTTAGGAAATTATATGACTCTTGTATTTTAAAATGATATGGAAGTCTTATACATATATTTTTCTTTTTTGGAAAAGGCTGATACATATTCATTTTTATTTGGTTCCCTACCGAGGATTAATTTCTGTTCTTGGGTGCCTTACTCCAATTTGGAAATCTCACAATTAGTTGACCGTATAAGGTTTATTTTTAGCAACAATGAAAATCTAAGATGACTAACCAAAGAACTTAGCAAAATTACAAGTCTATGACGTTCCTTGTTATTAACAAGAAAAGTCCCGCTTCCGCATAAATACTTAGAATCGTTCTTTTGACTTCAATAAACATATAATTAAAACTTGTACGAACACAATGAAATAAGCTATAAGAGAATGAATAAAGTGAAGCTTTAGTTAAATTTAGCAATTGATAATTTTCGTGAAGATGCCCAATTGGAGATATCCACTAACATTAAAATGGTAGAAAAATGTTAACATCGCTTCTATAGGAGGATGTCACAAACAAATCAAAAAATCGTATATTAAAGCTATTGCCGGACTTCCAAACCAATATATGATTTCGTTGTTGCTAAGGTTGACATCAGTGGCGGAGCCAGAAATTTTGGTAAGGTTGTTCAAATATTGACGAGTATATAATTTTTTTCCGATGAATGAGTGCAACAAATTTTTTTTAACATCATCACCGCACACCCCCTAAAAATTTATGGTCATTTGATTTGCAAGTTATTCTTGATAAATTTCATTGCTAAAAACTCTTACGGATTACGCTTCAAATGACAACAACAACAACAAACAACAACATACCCAGTGTACATAATCCCACAAGTGGAGAACAACAAGGGGCAATCCGAGAATGTTACAAAACGAGAGATAACGACTAATTAATATTCTTTGGAAAAAAAGAAGAAGAACAAAGTTGGATAATTAAAATGTTCACAGAAGTAATTAAAAAAGAAAAGAGAACAAAATAAGTGGTTGCTAACTTGCTATTAGATCTCGTTGACTTCTTTTTAACAATACGTCTTCTTCTTTCTAAGAAATAGCAAGGAAAGAAGAAAGACTAAAGGAGCTTCAATAAATGAGTCCAACGTAACTCCAAACCAACATAGAAATAAACCAAATGCAAATCATAATTTAAATACAAATAAGTTTAGTCGGAACATGGAAGAAAATAAGTGCAAATACAAATCAACCAAGTAGCTTCAGACATTATTTATATGTTTTCTTTTAAAGAAAGAAGATGATCAGCGTTTGACGCAAGCTTTAAGCCGTGATTTTAGGTAAAATTGAACACCCTTTACCTCTAAGCTATCTATCTCAATTATTTTAAGGGTGTTCAAAATTTAATTTATATCCAATTAACTATATTATCTAATCCATATACTAGTACCATTTTCCGGCCAAGGGTGTGCAGGTGACCACCCTTGGCCATGAGTGGCTCCGCCACTGGTTGACATAGTAGACAAATTCACGGTTAATATAGCTTACGCTAAAAATTTATCTATTAAAATTACTTTTATTCGAGATAAGTGAAATTAGTAATTATAATTTGACTTTTAATTATTTAATGCTAATTATGTTGATCAAATTTGATTATACAGCTAATACTATAATTAATAAAACTTTCTTATATAGACCAAACAATGATTTGATAATAAATACAATAACGTAAAGATTATTAATCAACATATTCTTACTTTTATAATTTAAATGATGTAGAAACTTGTTGGGGAATCAAATAATTTCTAATTACTTCACGATTAGAAACCTAAATTTATGTAGAACTTGTTTGCAAATCAAATAATATTTAATTATTTCACGATGAGGAACCTGCTTGTAGTGTATTAATGAACTATATTTACTTAATTAAATTTACTGATGCTAAAGGAACATTAAAAGACAAGGAGAAGAAAGAGCAACAATTGACTGCCAAAAAATCATCAAAAGTTATGGTGGAGTGGTAAGTATGTCATGACCCATGAGGGCCATGACGGGCACCCGGAGTTAGCCCACCGAGCACCACCTAGCATGCTTCTTTAGTCGTATCTCAGTGGACCACATATCTAACTCACAATTAGCATAGTCGATATGGGCATAAATTCTCAAATATAAGCTCATTTATATGATTATCATCAACTCTGCCCCATATATACATGTATACAAGCCCACAAGGCTATAAAAAAAAAATGATATACAAGATATGAATCGATGGGATTATAAGACATCCAACTGTGCACAGACATGTCTACGAGCCTCTATACAGAATGCTAAAAGTCAAAAAGACGGGACAGGACCCCGCCATGCCCAAACATATACACAAAAGAGTAATACCAATAGACTGCAGCTCCGAAGCAAATGGAGCGCTCCTGAGACTCTGCGGATGAAGCTCCTAGGGATCTGATCCGTCTCCCTGCCTACCTGCGGGCATGAACGCAGCGTCCACAAGCAAAAGGACGTCAGTACAAATAATGTACTGAGTATGTAAAGCATGAACAACAACATAATAAAGACGTGAGGAGCATGAGATAAAAGAGATAACCTGTGCATATGATTGTCTTTTAAGGTGGATATCATGCATGCTTAGCTTTTAAAAAAAAAAAACAGCTTATACATACATATATATAGTATACTGCCCGGCCATGAAGGAGCGGTGTTATCATCATTATCCCGCGTCCGGGATGATATCATAAGCTGCCCACTGCAGTGGTGTGCGCATCTACGCGCCTGCCCGGTCGACTATAGCACGACACGGTGTGAGAAAATACATATATATATATATATATATATATATATATATAAGGCATGCACGAGAGCCCAAATAAAAAGTTACTACTCGATCGGAGTAACGTAAGGTCGATAAACCTCCGATTTCTATTATGGAATCATCATCATCACCATATCCCACCTTAGAAGAACAACTATTATAAGATGGGATCAACAACAATGAATACAATCGATAATCATGTGACAAAATCAATAGTATCATAAGAACATTAAGAACTTCAAGCTTTGGCATTTCTAGAATTGAAATCATCATCACACTCATCATCATTGTCATCACAAGGATCATTATCAACTATACCATAAGAATCATGAAAATTATGGGCTTCTAGTGTTTATGGGGATAGGAATGTTGTGGATATCATGTGTAGGTTGACAACTATGGAATCATGCCTTTAGAAGGAAAAGGGTTAGCCTTACGTACCTTCACGTCTTCTTAACTACTAACGTTTTCCTCCAAAGCCCTCAAAATCTACATTCAAGAGGATTATAACAAGGTTACGTCTTGAAAACATGCTTAAGTTCAAACTAGAGCAACTAAAAGGCTATGGAATTTGGGCAAAGATTTCCCCTATTTTATCGACTTCCACCATATTGCAAAACAGCTCCTAAACAACAATAACAACATCCATAATATCATAATCAATAAGTTACATTCAAATTAGTCTCAAATTTAACCAAAATCCCCTTTTCGAGTTCACCTCATAATCATCTTCTTCACTACAACACTTATAGCTTCTCCACTTTAATTCTTTTCCTTTCTAAGGGATATTAAACCTTTACATCAACTCAACCATACAAATAGGGTGAAGAACATAACTTGTATTTGAAGAACTTCAACTCACACAACTTGTTTCAAGGCCAAGTTCACCACAACTCTTTGTAGAAACAAGAGCAAGCACCTTTCTACAAACTAGTTGAGGATTTAGGAGTTTGATCCTTCCTTGATTTGATTCAGGGTGGTTATGGATGTTAAGGGAAGCTTAGAGAGGCATTAGGGATTTAATTTGAGTGAAAATGAAGCCTAGGTCGTGGGAATGGCTATTTATAGTCTTAGAAAAAAATTCCACCAACTTTAAATTCTGGAAATTTTGGGCAAAGTACGGTTACTGTTCATCCCATACTTCAAAGTATTCATCCCGTACTTTGGAGTTAAAAATTTCAACTTTCTGGAAATTTTGGCAAAATACGTCCAAAATGTACGGGATGTACACTTTTGTACAGGCCGTACTTTCCTCCATACTTCACAAAAATGCGATTTGTCAGTCGCATTGGAAAGAAGACTCGTTGAACTTCAATTTACATAGGTTATGGATTCCGTAACTCCTCATATTATAGGAGATATGCCTCTTTGAAGTTGGACCAAAAATCCTGTCCAAAATTCTGTCAAGTTTTTCCAAATTTTCAACGAACCTAATTTCTTTGATTCGCTTGATCCCGAAACCTTTAAATACTTGTCTAACACTTATTAAAAGTCTTCCTTAACCTTATAGGGGTATCATAGCCTCTCTGGACTCACGTTAGTTTGCTTATAACGACGCGAAAATTCACGAGGTGTAACAAAGTACTTCTTCAATCTTAACTAGGGGTTTTAGGTTTGAACTCTGGGTATGAAATCACATTTATCAAAGACTCCGTTTAAAGTGAGATTTATGAATAAGGACTAAACGGGTCTCAAAGCCTCGAACATCAAGTGAGAAAATGCATAAAAAAATTAAGTGTCAAAATTGTTGGGCCCATGCAACCTCAGCTAGTATCTATGTAGCTGTGATATTCTTAGAAGCTTCCAAGCATAGATAGAGTATATTTTTAGTTATTTTGTTACTCTACCAACCAATAGAAAGTAGACAGAATGTATAGGATTTAACATTTATTTTTTAATTCTTTCACTCATGTACTTGTATAAATTACACTAGGGGTGTACATGGGCCGGGTTAGTTCAGATTTTTTAAACACCAAACCAAACCAATTGCATCGGGTTTTTAAATTTATACACCAAACCAAACCAATAAAATTCGGGTTTTTCAACCTCGGGTTTTCTCGGATTATTCGGTTTTCTCGGGATATTCAATTTTCTCGGGGTTTTCGGGTTTTTTCTCAGAATAGTCTTGATACAAAATATATACACTTTTACTTCAAATATTTCATTAGTCCTAGTAAGATACAACTATATAATGAAGGTATTTCTTAAGAAAATAACACAAAATGTGAGAAGAGTGATGACATTGTATTAAAATATTCAACAAAAGATAATAAAATAGGTTAAAATAAATATTGCTAATTAATAAGCCATAAAGAAAATGACCATAATCTAAAAATACTAAGTCATGCTAAAATAAGTATGGCTAATAAGTATTAATTACATGACAAAGAAAAAAAACTTAAGGTTATGTATTTTCACTCTCCAAACCAATTATGCAAAACTAAAGAATAGATATCCAACATTATTGTCATTTCTAGTGGTAAATTGAATTTTTTTTGTTAGCATTACTATTGAGTTGGTTGTGGTTTAGACTTTATTTGAGATACTAACATCCATAGGATATAAAACTTATGGACATTCAAAATTCTAAGTTCAAGCTTGAATAATATGATAATAGATAAAAACAAAAACTAAGAAAAAATTTAAGAAATATTTATAAATTACATTACAATTAAATATTTTATGTATAAAATATTTTAAAAATTGAATACATGTAATAATGATTAGTTTTGTTCGTTTTGACTTTTTTTTGGCTAAAACCAAGCCAAAACAATTATGGTCGGTTTTTTTTTTTTTCAATACCAAACCAAGTCAAACCAAACCACTAGTCGAATTTTTTTCTCGATTTATCGATTTGGTGCGGTTTGTCGGTTTACTTTGTACACCCCTAAATTACACCGTCTTTGTACAAAGGAATACACAGAAAATTTTCGGTATACATTTCTTCACTTTGTTTCATTGGTCTTTTTCTTCCAAACAACTTCTCGCCATATGTTATATTTAGTTCCTCCATTGAATAAAGATTGATTTCTAGGTGGAGGCATTCATGGCTTCATGCTTAAAGACTATTCGAAGGCCTTGTTGTATAAGAATTAATCCTGCTTCAATGATTTATAGCTACAGAAGTTAGACAACTGATATTTTATATAAAATTATTACTAACATGTTGAATTAAATTTCACAAAATAATATTTTAACTAATATGATGACGTAGGTTGCTTGGTTACAAATTTTTACGGATTATTTAAGTATAAAAGTTCCATAATTGGAGGAAAATGAAATAACAGGGAACGCGAATGGAGTTCTCACACAATTAGCTTTAGTTGTTACAAGCTAAGATAATTAATATCCAGTTGAAAGAAGTTCAAGTAAGCCATACAACTACCGTTAATTTTCTTTCAGAAAAGTGTTTGGTATTACTAAGCTATCAACAAATACCTAATTCATATTAATGAGACTTCATTAATGTCTTTACTGAAACGCTATTCATGAACTTTTCAGCCTTTAAAGTGCATGCATTACATATTTAATTTTTTTTTATTGCTCTCTTTATTTATAACCTTCAACCTTGTCCTCGGAAAAGGTCAGTTTAAACCAAATATCGTTATGCTATCAAAAACAAAAAGGTAAGCACATATTTTTTATTCTCCATTTATTTAATTATTTGTTTGATCTGCCTTATTTTTTCATTTAAAAATTGCTATGTGGCTTTTAAAGAATTAAAAAAAAATATATAAAATATCAACAAATTGTTCATCATCGTCATGTTAACCAATTTGTAAATTTCCACCAAAATCACTCAAAAACTTCAAATTATCCCAAATTTCAGGTATGAACTCCTCAAGACATTCCCAATCTTTTAAAATAACACCCATTCGAAAACGAGCCCGCTTACAAAGATCCGAAATTTTGAACTTGAGCTTCAAGCTCCTAATGGCTTTTTTTTTTTTTTTTTACCTTCAAACTGTCCATATTTCATTGCTATTGGAGAAGAGTTATATATGATGATGGAGGACTAGGCCTTGCCTTTTTGGACACTTGTACAATTTGGGCAAAATCATGCACATCAGTGCCATCCTAAGACAACTTAAGGAGGGTCAAAACAAATCATGCTCGGTTTCTTCTTCTTGACTCTAAAAACAGGAAATTGCCATCTATCCATGTTAAGGAGGCCCTTGATTTGTCCTGGCAAAGAGTTTGAGTGTGTAAAAACTCTTGTTACCTCAGAAGTATGACTCATAGAAGCAAGTTTATCGGCCACTTTGTTGGCTTCTCTATAACAATGTTTAATATTTACTTCATGACTAAGGGCTAACCTCCTAATTTCTTCTACTGTTTCTTTGATCCTCCATGGTGCAGTCCACTCGCCTATGATGCAATTACGGAGGAGCAGAGAATCAGTTTCAGCAATAATGAGGTTATGTCCATTGTCGATACACAATCTGAGGCCAAACAGGAATGCATCTGCCTCTGCAGTGTTGCTGGTACCTTTTCCTAGTGGAAGAATAAATGCCATGATGCATTTACCCATAGACTCCCTAACCACTCCACCCCCTCCACTAGTTTCTCCAACACAAGAATCATCAGAGTTCATTTTGACAAATAGAATGGGGGGTTTGAGCCATTTGACTGGGATGATAGTACTGTCCACGAACTTTGCTTCCATGAGTTTGAGTAAACTGGTCCAGCATTCAGGAATTTCAAGCCTTGGGAAGGTTTTCTTGTTAACTGACTAATGTTGAAAAAGATAAGGGATATAGATCTTCTGGTAGAGGGTTTTTCATATGTCTTCATATTTTGAATTACACCTTGATCTCCAAAGTTCCCACATAATGATTGGTGGAAGGATCTTCAAAATGTAAACAGCAACTGGATTGTTGGTTGAACAGTTTCAGCATCTTTGAAGTAGATTTCTGAGATTTGCATTTCTGATGAAGATTCCCATTCTTCCAGCAAAGAAATTCCAAATGAGTAAAAAGAAGGAACTTGAGCCTTCAGCCTAAGCTCCAGATTAGATGGGACAAAGACACTTGCTGACAACAAGTATTCTTCATTAATCCATGTGTCTTGTATCTGTTTCTTTTTGTTCTCGTTCATAATTGTTTCTCTTGTTAATTGTTTTAACTAAAACATGGAAATGCCTTGTTTCTCCTTACAAATATTGATTCTTGCTTCTCCTATTTCTGGTTTTCTTGCTAGAGGTGTTCTCCGTTAATTTTTTGTGTTGTATTTTTATTTATCACTATTGATCAAGCACTTTTTGAACAATTTATTACCACCATATATGGAGGTTTCATATATAATCTAAATGCAAAACAATATAAGCAACAACCAATGAAAATAAATTTTGCAGGATGACAAACTTTTGGTCAGCTTTGCTGGTAATGTCAACAATGTTGACAACTATTATGGCAGTAGAAGTACTGAAAGTCAACATCATGATACTTCACAATGCAAATGCTAAAGGAGCTGGTAAAATACTTAAGACTGTACAATACATTATTAACAGAAACAAAATTGCATGAAGACTTGGAACAATTGAATTTCTATCCATAGACTAGTGCTTGTTATGTACTGGTCATAGGCTAGATGTTGGTGTTAATCTGAGTAGATTTGGTTCTTAAGAGTTGTTCTACTGACTGAGGCTGTCCAACTCAGTTTTTTTTTTTTTTTTTTTTTTTTTTTTTTTTTTTTAACCTGCACAAAAACGTTACTTGGTTAATAAAAGCCTTTTTATTGCAAAAAAAAAAAAAAAAAAATTGCATGAAGACATGTTTACCAAGTATTTTATTTGTTTATGAGTTATCAATAGTATGTATTGATGGGAGTCCACCTGCATATCATCTGGATATGGGATATGGTAGCGGACTTCGCAGCTGCATCATCGCCATTGATGTTTGTTACATTTAATTCTTCTCTTCTTATTTATTTTCTTATCACAACTATGTCAGATCGCTAAAACCTTTTATTCTGCATTGCTTAACTCTTTTGAGAAAAATATATATTTTAGGGTGGTGGTTGGTGTGATAGCGTCTCGAGTTGCCAATATCGTTCAAAAGAAGACTTAGGTTCTTCCATGCAGATGCAATTGCAGCCACAAGCTATGTTTTCAGGCATTCTTCATAAAAATCGCACAACTAATCCAGGTGAAGCTCATATTTCAATTAATTATTACAATTGCTTTTTTTCGTGTAACATTAATTTAGTGGCTACTAATTGTAAACATATGAGTTGGTAGATTTTTACAATTGGAATAGAGTAAGGGTTAGATACAGTGATGGATCTTCTTTCACCAGTGATGGTGAAGATGTTGACCCTGTAAGTAGTCCTACTTCCCTCGTATTGGAAAATTAAATTAAATGGTATTTGTTCTACTTTGCATAAAACTTTACTGATTTGAAATGCTAATCTACAATATATTAGGATACCAAACTTTATTATAGAGGGGCAAGAATCTTCAAAGCCATTATGGATGATTTATTACAGAAAGGATGCAAAATGCTGAAAATGTAAGATTCCACTGATTTCACTATCTAACCCCATATATATACAGTACAAGTCACACAGGAGTACTTTATTATTATGTACTAGTAGTACTTTAATTTACAAGTTTTTTTTTTACTTCAAATGTTCAGGCAATTCTATCCGGAACTTCAGCAGGGGGATTGGCAACAATGTTGAACTGCGATAAGTTCAAATCGCTCCTTCCAGAGAATGCCAGAGTTAAGTGCATGGCAGATGCCAGCTTCTTCATCAACGCGTGAGTTCTTCTTGCTTTGCATTAAGCAAAATCTGTTCAAGAAATTACATGATATTCGATCGTATTATTGATTTATGTATATGCTACTGGAACTCAAGTGTTTTGTGATTTATGCAGGAAAACTGTCTCGGGTACTTCACATATTCAAAAGATGTATAAGAGAGTTGTCAATTTACATGTGCGTCCCATCATCTTCTTTTTTTTAGTTATAGGTGTATATACTTAACAAGTAGATGCAAGTTAGATTCTAAAATTGCTCTAGTATAGTAGTAGTATTTTGTTTCCTCTCGTTTAAGGGTTCGGGTAAGAATTTGGCTCCATTTTGCTCGTCAGTGATGGAACCAAGTCTGGTAAAGGTTACAAGTTTTTTGATGCAAAAACTATATAAATATTGCCCTCTAACACTCTAGTTTTCCTTGATAATGGCGCAGTGCTTTTTCCCTCAGAATGTCGTTCCATATGTTCAGACTCCACTGTTTATAATCAATTCAGCTTATGACTCATGGCAGGTCAAGAATGCAAATTCCAGTTTCTTTCTTCATAAGAATTTTATTTGTTTGTTCTTTAGTTTATTTAAAATTCATTTTTTTCTTTCTGATGATTTAAAACACTAACTCCAGGGTAGTAACACTTTGGTTCGTAAATACCTCGATCATCAACATGTTTGGGACGATTGCAAGAATCAAGCAAGTGCACATCTAGCGAACTTAAAATTATTAAAGGTTGGATTGGTTAATACATACCTCCAATCACATATGAGTATGATATTAATGACTCTTTTTCTCCTCTAATTCTTTTGTTTCATTTTGTTTTGCTTTTTATTTTACTTTCTTATTAAAGGTTTTGGCTCAGAGCTCTTGAAGACATTCTTGGGACTAACCCCTTCTTTTATGAGGGGTTATTTCATAACCTCTTGTTATTCCCATGGTCAAATTCAACGGACGAGTTATTGGCTCAGTCCTAAGTCTCCACGATTACTTAATAAGGTAATTTTCTTTTGTTTTATCCATATAAAGTTTGATCAGGACATGTAATTTCTTATTGGACTTTCATCACGTGCCTATCATTCTATATGTTGATGAGTTAGTAACAGATTTTTTGTTTGATTCATCTTTATTTAGACAATTGGTGAAGCTGTTGGGGATTGGTTCTTCGACAAAAGAGGGTTCCAATCTATAGACCCATACCCTTGTGCTAGAGATTGCAAGCGTTAAGTTATTGAACTTCATGTAAAACTGATCTAACATTTAGTGAATGAAAAAAAAATCTGTTTAATTTCCAATTCTCTTTTCTTTTGCTGACAATGACGTGCTTGAGAAGAATATCTAACCATATTTGATGGCGAAATTGATTTTGTTATTGATGGCTCTCTTTATAATCGATCTTTGAAAGGAAATAAAAAGTTAAGAAGTAGAAAAATAGTTCATAAACTAAGCAAATAAAAGGTATATCAATTTAAAAGAAAAAAAGGTGAATATCAATTTTGCTTACCCGTCCTTCTAATATTTCCAAATATGATTTGTTTAAATCTGAAAATTTTGAAACAAGGTTGTATTGATATATAAATAGATAATACTCAAATAGTAATGTTTCAATTTCATGGGTAGACAAAGTTTAATTTCGACTGAACTTTTCACTGTCAACTAATATATTCTCATATTAATTAATTAATGAGACTTCATTAATGCCTCTACTGGAACGATTGAGACAAAATTAAAGAGAAATCGGTCGATAAATCTAAACTTATGAGCTTTTTCATCCTTTAAAATCATTGAAATATTTGTTTATCCATGATCGACGTTATAAATCTAAATTAATACCATTAAGTGCTCTCTACAACCTTGTCTTGGGAAAGGTAAAACATTGTTGTGCTATCAAAAGAAAGGGGTAGGCAAGAACTTTTTATTCTCCTTGTATTTATTTATTTATTTGCTGTTGTGTGCCTCTTTGCTTCTTAATACTTGTGCTTCTGTATATTTAGAACAATCTCCATTCTTTATACTTGAAACTTGTAGGTTGCAAAGAAATTGCAGGGCGCAATTTCACAAAAATAGATGCAATATAACAGCAAAATTGTTCTATTAATGATTCTAAATAGTATCTAACATTTCGAAAATGACAAAACAGTTGATGAAGAGACAACGACGATTACATTGGGTGCGAGTAAAATAATTTGAGATGCCACTTTAAGAACCAAAATTGAGCTAGTCCACACAGAGACGGATCCAGAATTTAAACTTTATGAGTTAAATCTTAAGAGTTTTATCTTTAA
>NC_081350.1:24880764-24982581 GCF_029784015.1 Lycium ferocissimum
AACATTCCAACACCAACTTTCATGATTTGATGCATGCGATTCATGTTCGTCAAGTTACAATCATACTTCAACATCAACCCATATAACTCCATAACCATTACCATGTTCCAACATCAACACACCTTATTTCATGCATACAACTTATATTCACACATCTACATCACCCTTAATACATGAAAAGAAAGTTAGATCTTACCTTGACCACTTGAATTCTTTACTTGGCTAGAGTTGGTGACTTGAGATGAAAATGGTTCTTGTTGCTCCAAAGACTATCTTCACGTTTTAGGGACCTTCTAAAGGGTTGAAACACCTTGGAAAATAATTTTTGGATCAAGACTCAAAGAGCTCAAAATCAGCCAATGTGGCCGAGAGCTTTCTCTCTCTAGACTTAGGTTTTCTTTCTTTGTGTTGTGTAGTTGAAATGAATTGTGATGGCTGATGTCTTAGTCATTATTTTGTTAAATTATGATGCCTACAAGTTGGATACAACACATGCTCCACTCATGACATTGAGCACTCAATTAACTTTACACAAACTTTCAATATTTGCCTCACCACTTTCGGCTATAAGCCTCATTTGGCTGACCCCTTGTTCCTCTTTTCTTCTTTCTTTTCAATTGTTTACAAGACAATCTTAGGTGTGTTGAATGATTCATGCACCACCCTTTGTCTATTGTAATCATGCCAAGATGGATGAGCAATATTAAATGTGAAATGATCCCTCCACCATGTTATGTCCTCCTAAAACAATGTATACTTTCATAAAGTAGTGGATGCTCAAATATTCAATTGTATGCTTCAACTTTTTCTCCTCAAAATTTTCAGCCCTAGCCGAATGTAACATGTAAGTTTCTTCCAAATTTAATTGTCCACAATATGTTGAAAATGTAGTGGATGAATCAACATTTAATTTCACACTTGTATGTCTTCCATTTGCCTTATTTTAGATGACTAGAGTCATCCTTTTTACCTTGGATGTTGAGGCTCTTGTTGGCTTATTATTGTCACCAATTTTTACTTAACACCACACTTAAGTAATTCCTAATCTCCAATAACATTTTTATACTAAGTAAATCCGAGGTTTCTATCTCACGTTGATTCTTTCGCGAATCACTCGACGTATAAAATACGGGGTCTAAAATTCTTGTCAATTAAATAACCGAATCACCGGTTATCGCAAGCTATAGATACCAAAATTAGACCACAAAAAGGGTGTTTTAGAGATGTTAGGCATAAAAGTGCTAAACGACCAAACGGGTCGTTACATGTTCAAAACACGATTAATATAACATTGTAATTTGTGCTCCGTATCTAAAACGTTATTATATTAGTGTTTGCTACGAATACAAAGTCTGCACTTTTTTTTTTTAACATTATATTTTTTTAATATGGGGTTCACTTTTTATTTTTTTTTGATATTGCTTGATTTTGTTAATATGGGGTCCACTTTTTTTTTTTCCCATGAGTTCCCATTATATTTTTATGCATATAATATATTCTTCCTTTTTTTTTGTTTTTTTTTAATATTTGCTCGGTGTTATTTAGTATGGGGCCCACCCCCCTTTTTTTTTAAAGGGACAACGGACGATGAAGCATGGGTCTAAACCCATGATTTATATGGTTTTTTTTTTTTTTTAATATTGCTCGGTGTTGTTTAGTATGGGGCCCACCCTTTTGGACGTTATTAGTTTGCACTATTTTTATGCATATAATATTTTTATTATATTAGTGTTTGCTATGAATACAAAGTTTACACTTTTTTTTTAATATTATTTGTTTTTTTAATATGGGATTCACTTTTTTTTTATATTGCTTGATTTTGTTAATATGGGGTCCACTTTTTTCTATGCATATATATATATATATATATATATATATATATATATATATATATATATATATATATACACTATATTCAAAAAACGATTAATATAACATTGTAGTTTTATCCGTATCTAAAACTTTATTATATTAGTGTTTGCTATGAATACAAAGTTTACACTTGGATATGGTGGGTTCCACTTTTTTTACTTCTTTTTTTCTTTTCTTTTTTTAATATTGGTTGGTGTTTTTGTTTTTTTTTTTAATATTGGTTGGTGTTTTTTTTTTTTTAATATTGGTTGGTGTTAATATGGGGACCACACTTTTTTTTTTTTTTTTTTTTAATGCTCACGGACGACGAAGCATGGGTGTAAACCCATGCTTCTATATAGTAGTAATTTCAGCATATATTAAACAAGATTCTGGTTTCTAATGCTACTAGTATCATTTGGCCTGGGCTAAGTCCGGGCTCAAACCGATCTTACAAAATTTAATTTGTAGATATTTTGTAAAAAATTTCTGCTATTGTTTCTTTGTTTTCTAACATCAATTTGATACTTTCAATAGACTTCTATCCGAAAGTTAATGGAAAACATTTTTTTAGTTTATATCTTAGATTTTTTTTTTTTTAAAAATAATCAAACATTGGCCTTTCTAATTGTTATTTTACTTAAATATTTTCAGACTAAAATCTCCAATGATCCAAATTCGACTTTTCATATGTTACATTAATTTCATTGGTTTTCTGAATTAAACTTACTTATTTTTTACCAAAAAGTATTACAATATTCAATTAATGTCAGAATTATTTACTATGAAAAAATATTGTTGTATGATGAAATCATAAAGTTAACTGATAAATAAATATAAATAATTAAAACCCTTGATATTACAAGGTATTTTTGTAGATGTTTTCTCAAATATAACACACGAAAAAATATTGAAAAGTCATAAAATTAAATTATTCTTACTTTAAGCTTTCATTTTCCTTCCAAAAGATGCATGTTAAAAAATAACATCTTTTTCTTTATCTTAATTTAATAAATCATTTTATGAAATTCACATTGCAATATCTTTTTCGTGTTGAATTTAACTATTTTGTCTTTGATTATATGGTATTTTGCAAAATATTTTAATATTAAAAAGGTAAAAAATATACTCCACTTTTAGTATTATTACTGTTTGGTTTCTTTAACTACAGTGTTTTTATATCTATAATATTTTATAGTTCCTCTTTTAATATAGTAATTTATTAGATAGGTTTTATGTTGAAAGCGTGCGCACGTAAAATTTGATTAATTAACTAACGTACTTCAGACTATAATTTACAATTTCAATTCATTTTTAAGTATATTTAACAATGATAGCCTATTTGTATTTATTCTTTTGATTTAAAACCTAATCTTACCTTAAGTGAAATTTTTATTAATTACTTATTTTTGCCAGCATGTACGACACAAAATTACAGGAGAAAATAAAAAACTTTATCTATAACCGGACGAATAAAAATTTTAAATAGCAAATGATAATTGGTAATTAACATCAACAAATAATAAATAGTATTATAAAAATAATATTTCATTCAATAATTAAGCCTATATTATAGAATTTGATTGACATGATAATTATATTCTTTAAGTGTCTATAATAAACTCTTAAGGAAAAATATAATTTTAAACAAATTTAATATATTTCTCATAAAAGACTCAAATATGTAGAAGCATATTTTGTGGGGACCACTAATCTTTTCCATGACGTCATCATCTTTAGTGGCATAAAAAAGCCCTTAAGGTTCTCAAAATTTACCAAAATTTGTAAGAGTTCACAAAGTAATAAAAACTTTAATTAGGGGTGAAAAGAGATAAAAAATTCATGTGAGGACTACAAAAATTTGGTATTCTCCCTTATATACAGTAGTAATAGCACGAAGCAGATGAATATTTCATTAAATTTTCGCGTCCATGTTTTATTTCTGTTTTTTTTTTTTTTAAATCTTCAATGGTACAATAGCAGTACCACCACTGACAGTCAAATAGAGATTGATATAATGTGTTAGGATATCTAGTACAAGTTGTTAACCTGAATCTCTACCTTGTAGCAAAGTGAAATGAGACCGTAGCTTGAAGTTGAACATTCATTCTTGTCATCAGTGGCAGGCCTGTCTTAGGAGTCCTTTAGCTAGTTAAAAAGGTCGAGCATATATGATCCAATAAGTATATATGGCCTCAACATCAATCTTAGAATATATTTGCCTGTTATGTGATTAACTGTCATGGCATATAGGAAAATTCAATCTTAGTCAGGTCGTAGCTTCAAAGTTTTTTTTTTTTTTTTTTTTGCCTCCTCTATCATTGTTGGAAATTTGGGAGAGCAAGACAACACAAATAATACTCAAAATTCACTAGAAGAGAAATGGAGGCAAGATGATTTTCTGTTCAACTTGGCTTGATTCAAATGGCTACATGACTATTTATAGGTGAATTCATCCATGTATCTAGCCTATCATACATGTATCACTATTAATAATTTCACACTTCACATTCTCGAAGTACATGAATAAGAACTCACTAGACTAATCTAGAATTTTCCACCAATTCATGTATCTCCTAATACATTAATCTACTAGTTCATGAACTAAATTAAATATAATGCGAACAAATTAAATAATGTGAACAAGTTTATTTTTTTCAACATCCCCCCTTAAACTTGATTCATTACTCCAAGAGCCATCCGCAACTTCTGAAAAATATCAATCTTCAACGGCTTGGTGAAAATGTCCGCAACTTGCTCTTGGGATTTCACAAACTCAAGCTCTACCTCCTTCTTCGATATGCAATCTCTAATGAAATGATACTTGGTATCAATATGTTTGCTCCTTTCATGAAACACAGGGTTCTTGGCCAACACAATGACCGATTTGTTATCAATACAAATCTTAGTTGCATCTTCTTGTGGTTGGTGAAGTTCTTTCAACAAGCTCCTTAGCCAAACTACATGACAAACACAAGAAGAAGCTGCTACATACTCTACTTCACATGTTGACAAAGTCATAATTGGTTGCTTCTTGGAATTCCATGTAAATGCAGAATTTCCAAAAAGGAAAACGAACCTGGTAGTGTTGACACCCAATTTTGGCCTTCCTTTTTTGTTTAATTAATTTCACTATGCTTCTCAGTCATGAAAATTCCCCAAAAATGAGTTTGGAATATTTTCACTAATTACTACACTATTTTTTTGATGTTATTTCTCTAAAATTAAGAACATTTTTATTGTTTCTTAAAAATTACCAAACATCATATTTTTATAATTAAAAATTATTAAACAACATTCTTTACAATTAAATCACTCAAAAATAGTGTTGATATTCCTATATCAATATTAGCGTTGGCATTTTTCCTTTAATACTATTTCTTACTATATTAATCATCGTTTACTCTATTTTAAAACTAAATAAGTATATTAAATTACTGGTACTGTAATGTCACACCCCTACCAGGAGTATGAGTATTGCTAATTTAGCGGGTACCACCGACTTATTCTTTACTTTGAACATTATAAACCATAACTCAAAGAACGCATGCAGAAAAAGGCCAACATAGGAATATCCGATCATTAAGACATATGTTCATATTTGACCGACAAATCGTCACAACATAACGAATATCATAAAGCCGACAAGGCTGCAGTAAAGTATCAAGAGCTCAAAATAAGGCCGACAAGGCCACCAATATATTATATAACAATATGAACCGGTGGAGCTATAAAACATCTAACTGTACACACACGTCTACGAGCCTCTACATAGAATACAAACGATTATAAGGACAATACCAAGTAGACTGAAGCTCCAAAGTAAGTGGAGTGCTCCTGAGAATTCGTTGATGGAACACCTACGGGTCTGATCCGTCTCCCTGCCTACCTACGGTACGAGCGCAACGTCCACAAGAAGGACGCGACGAATAATGTACCGAGTATGTAAGGCATGAATAACAACATAATATAGATATGAAAGGTAACATGGAATATGAGAGATAACCTGTACATCTGGATGCCTCATAAGGCGGTGTCATGCATACTTAGCCTTTTTTTAAAAAAAAAATATTTTTATACATATATATAGTACCATGCCCGGCCATTAAGGCACGGTGTTATCATCATTAGCCCGTGTCCGGGGAAATATCATAACATGCCCACTGCAGTGGTGTGCACATCTACGTGCCATGCCCGGCCGACTATAGCGCGGCGTGGTGTGAAAAAATACATACATATATATAAAGCATGCGTGAGAGCTCAATCAAAAGCCACAACTATATCGGAGTGACGTAAGGTCGGTAGCCTCCGATTATATTATGGATCAATCATCATCGTTTATCCCTCCTTGGAGGAACAATTATTATAAGGTGAGATCAACAATGAATAAAATCGAGAAAATCATGAAATAAGCTCAATAATCTCATAATAGCATTAAAATCATAAGCTTTGGAATTTCTAGAATTAAGATCATCATCATCATGTTCATCATAGAAAACATCTCATCTTAAGTATCATAAGAAGTTTTTAAGAATCATGAACTTCTAACTTTTGGAAGTAAGAGAGTTATGGAAACATATATGGAATCATAAAATAGGAATCATGCCTTTTGAGCAAAATCATAAGATGAGATCAACATCAACAAACATAATCAAAATCTTTGTGGCTCAAGAATCTCATAATGACATTAAAACCATAACTTTGGAATATTCAGAAATGGGATCATCATAATCCTCATCATGGTCCTTATAGAAAACATTCGTCTTTAGCATCATAAGGATTTTGAGAATCATAAACTGCTAGTATTTTTAGAAATAAGGTATTATGGAAGGCGTGTATGCATTCATAGGAAATGAATCATGCCTTTAAAAGAAAGAGGAATAGCCTTAACATACTTTTTGGTCTCCTTAACTATTCAACGTTTATCCTTCCAAGCTCGTAAATCTACATATAAACCATTCATACTATTGTTAGGCTCATTGTCACATGCTTATCTTAAGCCTTCAATTTAAATCCATTTAGAATCTGCCGAAATTCGGGCAGCATCTCCCCTATTTATATGCCTAGCGCGAAATCATAATATCAACAACCAATTAACAACAACAATACCAACATCATCAACACCATTATCCATACCAATATATTTCTTAAAACATCCCATACGATGTTTTCCAAATTTCTCAACTAACCAACTTGCTATACAATTATTTAACGACTTTATGTCCGTAAATAAGCCTTAAATAATAACAAAAGAGAAAGATTCATACCTTTTTCTTGTCAAAACGATAATATCTTCAAGATTCCACCTTGAATCCAAGCTAAATCCAACGTACAATAATACCGTGATCACAACTACGCACTATCCGAGCCTTGATTAGCTAAAATCACTCAATTCTCTCAACTTTTTTTGACCAAAATACCCCTATATGTGCTGAGCTCCCAATCTGATTTTCTTTGGTGAAAAAAATGGGGTTTTGCCCCTTTTATAAGGTTCAAATTCGGGTCGAGGTCACTGTAGCATTTTACCGTAGCAGGTCGGTTACTGTAATCGTAGCACGCGTTTCTGCTATGTCAGCCTGACTTGTAACGTTCATAATTCTCTACTCCGATATCGTATTGATGAGCGGTTTATTGCGTTGAAAACTAGACTTGGACGAACTTCATTTTAGGCTTTTGAAACACCTTAAAACTCCCCATATGCCTGGAGATATACCCCTCCAAAGTTAACCCAAATTTTGTCTTTAATTCTGCCAATTTTTTCCAAATTTTCGACAAACTTATCTTCTTTGATTTGTTTGGTCCCGGAATCTTCCAAAACTCTCCATACATGATATTTATCACTAATCATTCTTGATAATGGTCATGTCTTTTGGTTCCAAGGTTGTCTTTCCCGGTTACGACTTACAAGATCATAATTTATCCTTTACTTAAATAATATACTTAATAATGCTTCGTTCCTCACACTTCAAAGTTGTTTTACCTAGCCATAGCTCAACATACTTACATTCAAATTTAACTAGTGCTTCTCCGAAGTGCGGGGTGTAACACTGAAGGTGCGGGGTGTAACATGTAATTTATATAGGCATATATTTTGGGAATTATTTAAGACAAAGAAGCATATTTTAATTAATTGATTGAAGTAAGAAGGGATGAGGAAATAATTCATCTACCTAAAACTTGGGCCAAATCCTATTCCTATTCTACAAAAATCAGCAGCCCATAACTCCTATTCCACCCCAATTCATCCACACACTCCAACCCTGCCCAAAACCCAGTGACCCGGTCCAAATCCTTAAAGGTTAAGACCCCTTGTTAATTTTCATTTCAACAATAAACAAGTCTAACCAAAAATCCTAACCAGAACGCAAACCGCCAACACCCATCGGACCTCTGGACAAACGCCGACAACCACGCCACTACAAAACCATCACGTCGCCTCGTCCCTCTCACGTCTCTGTGCACTCTTCTTTTTCGAAAAGTACAATGGTATGTTAGACCTCTGAAAAAGGAGGATCATGGAGATCTTCTGGATTCAAAGAGTTTCCTCTCCGACTCAACGGTTAAAAGCTTGATTCGAACCAATGAATTTCTGTCCCCCAACGGCTCTCTGCTGTCAAAATCACTTTGAAGAGGTAAAGAATTCAGACCCTTTTCATCAATTTTTTTGCCTCTCTTTAATTTTCCCATAGATTATCCCCTCTTTTGGTTAAATTTGATTTTCGAACTTCAGCTTCTTGAAGAAGCTATTGAGGTCTCAATTCCATAATATAAATTCAGCCTTTCTTGGCTGTTGAAGACAGGTTTCAGAGGTTAAAAATTCCCCTTTGAACAAATCTTTCCATTTGAAAAAAAAAATCACTCTTCGCCACTACTATTCGGAGTCTCTTTTCATTTTCAATACTTGGGTCTTACTCTTCTCTCAACAACAAAAACTGCTCTGAGCGGATTAGACGACTCGACGCCTCGCCTCGCCTCAGTTTGCTGCCCGGAGAAGGTAATCATACTCGCTTTTGTATGGTCTCATTCTTGTTCGTAGAATAAAATGTAGTCATTTAAATATTTTCCTTATTTGCTTGGCTCTGCTTGCTGGAATCTGTTTGTTAGTGTTTGCTGTAAGATGGGGTAAAATTGATTCAACGCACACTCAAGAAAAACCATAGTGTAGTTTGTCAAGTATGTGTTTACTTTCTTTGCTTGTCTAAACATTGTTTACAAATATATCTAATATAACCTGCTTTGCCTATGGTTTCCCTTTGTTGGAAAATATTACCTCCTACAAATAAGAAGTTCCGCATCTTCGACTATAGAATGGATGTATTAAACTCAACAATAGGAAACTGTCATTACTTGTTTTCCTGTGTTTAAAATAATGTCTCGGAAAACAATGGCTCTTTTTCTTCCTTGAAAATTCTAGGTTGATTATAGTAGGACAACAAGAAGGATTTGTCCAGATTGTTTGGTCTTCATTTCGCCAAGCCCTTTGATGAACGTTAGAAGATCTATGCTTTATGAAAACCTCTTAATGGTGTTCTGATATTCATGAATGTTGAGTTTAGGTTTACCTCTAGGTTTATATTTAAGAGAATTAATTATGCTAGCAAAGGTACTAACTTACGTTGACATGAACTTGTTTTGGGCTGTTGAAGTTTCTACTAGACTGGGCTGCTTACCTCACTCAGTTAAAAACACACGGGATGGTTAAATTGTTGGTGTCTCTTTTCAACTGGCAGAGGTGATAAATTGTTTAGGTTGTTTGTGTTTGGCATAAATCTTGGGGACACCAGAAATCAAAATTACCATTTGCCTTTATAATCTGAACGAGGTTAAGTAAATAATGGCTGATATACTAGTTCCTAAGTATGATGCATAATTCGCGAGGGTTTTCTGTTTCAATAATAAAATGCGAAGGTTTTCTTTAAGTCGGGCTCGAAGTTTTTTTATGAACTTTGAATTCTTTTCACTGGTTAAAATATGAGGCTAATCTGTTTGCTTATTTGTGTATATGAATATCTATCGTCTTCCTCTATCCTCTTTTTATACTAGGATAACAGGGCTCTTGGATTTTTATGACGTTGTTAAGCTAAAGAAAACTAGGAAGTAGGGGTCATGATTTGAAATCCTTTATTGTTAAGCATATGTTGTTAGACTTATTTTTCAGGAGTGAGTTGTAAAAATGCAGAGTTTAGCTTGAGTTATTTCGAAGTTGTGATTTTTACTCTTAGGAACTCAGTGTGTCTTTCTAGTTTAGGCTAGCTCCCCTCTGTTTGCCTTGTTTAAGAGGGCATTCACATAAGTTCTCCAGTTCTAGAATAAGTTTTCTTGAAACAGATTGAGGTTACGCTTGCACGTATCTTTGTGTCTTATTTAAGTATGTCTGATGAAGCACATGAAAACGAGTACTTAATTTTGGTATTTAGTTTTTACTGAATTTCGATAAGTAGAATACTAATATGTTGGGTTACTGAAATTTTACTCCCTTTATAGTGGGAGTATATTAGAACACTTGGGTTGGTGAAATTATCTTGCTATATCCTATTACCTTAGTTAATTGTGAATAAGATATTCAATCAGTAAATCACTCTCGTCTTTATTTTTACTTCAGTTCATAAATAAAATGTAGTTGTGGAAGTGTTGTTGCTGCTCGCCGAGATTCCTGTTAGAATATCTTGTCGAATGTGTTATCTTGATTATTCACTTGCTAAAATCAATATATGAAGGCCAGCAAAACATTTGAGGATACTACTTATCAGTTAACTTCTTATTTGCCTTATCAAAAAGTTGATCTAATTTTCTGATTGCCTTATCTATACCTGGGAACCATTTTATACCATGTGAAGATTAGATATCCTACCTGTAGGGAATGATTATGGTTTTTACTAAGGTAGACTAAGGCTAGGGTATTTGACAGATACATATATTTAACGGAGATTCCATTTTTACATACATACACAATTTAGTCAACATGTCGGGGAAAGGAATTAAATCTATTGAGTTGAGTTTTTCTTCATTTTAAACCTTGTTTTAAGTTGAGCATTGCCTCATTTAGGACCTCTACAATGCCTGTAAGTCATAGTTAAAGTTAAGATTTAAAAAAAAAAATGTTAATGAGTGTATATAGAGCCGTTCTCTTAGCTTTTATACCCCACAAATAGGAACTGGATTATTGGTCCAGTGGTATGTATGGCCTTTTATTAAGTGATTGGTCAAATATTCAAGGACCCAGACTATGTTTCCTTCCCTCTATGAGGTCTTCTGTTTTTCTATCCATGAATATGTGTTTTAGCTTTTAAGATTTTTTACTGAAAAAAATCTATACATTCGTTGAATACCAATTTCATGATATGATTTTGTTTCAATTGCTTGAAATTAAATTTCCCTACTCCTTATCCTTTTCTTCTTTTGTTTTTCATGAACACACATGAGAGTGCATTTGGAGTTGTGATACAACTCCGCCCTCTGCCCAGATCTAAGGCGTCCAATAGCTGCGCATTCTGCTCATGTCTAGCAGCCTTCATTCGCGTCAACGAGTCCACGTCCTTCTTCCTCTCTTGAAATGTTGTGTCCTTGCATAAATATTTTATTACAGTCTTCGACTAACATTTTGTGGTTTGTATTCGTAGCTTATCTATTTTTGCTTATAAGCAACACTCTCTAAGTGGTGACAAAGTCTGATACTTTAGTTTTCTAAAAGGAAAAACTGACTCTCTTTTTTTTGCAAAAGAAATAAATAGTTGCAACTTCTTTTATGGATTACTACTACCTACGTATTTTCAGATTATCAAAACAAGGATTCAAATGGGAGTTAAAAATGCAGATCTAGAAGCGTTTTCAAGAAATGGAGATTTTGGGGCTAAAAATCGAGGCTCTCCGAAACTATTTTAAGAAAATACATAGGGTCAAATCATTCTTTCAGGAATTTTCATTCATACTAACATTTTAACAGGTTTGATGTTTTCAAGTTTATATTCTTCTTAGGGCCCAAGTATAGTGGCCCAAGTATAGTGGCCCAAGCTATTTTACGAGAGCTATAAGGTATATACTCTATTTTGCCATATACATATATATTGTATATATTATCTGTTTTTTTTTAAATTTTAACTCCTATGCTCATCTTTTCATTATGTGTGTATATATATATAGTACTGTCATAATAGTTATTTTTGAAAGTGTACATTATTTACCATCTTTAAATATGATATACATATCGCAAATATGTTATTTTCTCATAAAAAATATGTATCTTCTTACTCTACACTACCTATACTATTCTTATATACATCATATACATTTTTTCATGCATAAAGTAACTCCCTTCTTTTATAAATATGCATTTTATTAACATAGCTATAATAGCTTTTCAAACCATTTTTTATTTTTTACTTTAGGATGAAATCTCATTTCGCATTTCTTTAAAAATAGGTAATAACAAATAATAAGTAGTTAGATAATCCCCCTCTGAGGGATGCTTAATACCTTCCCTTCAGGGTAAATAAAACCCTTATCTAGAATCTCATAGGTTTCGTGGACTAAAATGGAGTTTACATTTTTACAAATGGTTTCCTAATATTTCCTAAAATTAGGTGGCGACTTTGAAAATTTGCAAAACCAGAGGAACCATAATCATAAGTTGTGAACTAGTTTTAATCCGTTAAAAATAAGGCATAACAGGTAGTACTTTTCCGTTCATCAACATCACCAGCCCAATCACTTTCACAATAGCCAACAAGCTTGAAGTCCTTGGAAGATGAATAAAAAATTCCCTAATCAAGTGTACCTTTGATGTACCGGAGTATTCTTGTAACACCTCGTAGTTTCAGGTGAAGGTTTGACTCATAAGATGATAACATAATGGAACCAATATGAGGGTTATAGGAAGTGTTTTGAAAACTAATCAAGTCATAAGAATTGTCTTTGGGCAAAGCAAAGTTGGAAGCCACTCTACGGGCATGTTTGCAAGTGAGTTTATAGAAGGTCTTACTTCCAACGACCATAACCCCTTTATTAATTATGAATTTGGGAAAACTTCGCATGAAAGTTGTAGCCCTTTGAAATACCTTTCCAAAGGTATATTATGGGGTCAAGGGGACCCTCGTAAAAAGTTATGGCCATTTTACTGAAGAATTACGGTGCGTCTGTTCACCGATCATGTTATACGGGCGGTTATACGGCCCATATAATTTTATACGGACCGTATAAGCGGTCCGTACTTCGGGGACGCTCCAAATCGACGTTCGTTTGTACCATGATAAAATATGGTCATATTATACGGACCGTATAACTTTATACGGACCGTATAATATGTCCATATAACCTCCGCCCCACTTTTGTATAAATCCAAGCCTTGAGTTCTTCTATTTCATTATTCACAATTCCAAGCCCTAGCAACAATCCAAAACATCAAGGTAAGTCAATCCAAACCCTTCCAACTCAATTCTAACATATATTCTAATAATCTAAGCAAGAAATCATTGTTCCTAATCTAGGGTTTTCAAGAAAATCCATCCCAAGGTTCAAGAATCAAGATTTAGGAAATCTTCTCCAAAATTCAAGTCTTTAATTCAAGATTTTGGAGCAATTAAGGTATGTAGAACTTTCATCCACATGTGGGAATCTCTACGTTCTTCCCCATGCTCCGTTTCTTGATATCCATGAAGTTCAAACCCTAGGGCATTAAACCCAACATATTGGTAGCCCATAGTTATGTATTTATGTATATGAATTTTGTATCTATATTCATTATTGTATTCCTAATCTTCCATTACGGTTATTAGGAACCCTAGCTTAATCCATGAACCATGAATTCTTCCTCATGTGTTCTCATTATGTTTATATGAAATTTTATGATTTTATGTAGCAAGTTACAAGCATGTTTTCAAGTCAATTATATATATAATTATGAACTATTGTTATTACTCATGAATCAAGAACATGTTTGCAAGACTACGATAAGTTATCTCATGAAACCATACTACAAGATATTTCATGAAACCACGTTACAAGTTATTTTGTGAAATCATGATTACAAGTTATTTACAAGTTATTTCACGAAAATCATGGGCTTCTTAGCCAACTATATCATGTTCATGTTTTTGGGATTGCTTAGTTAACCGAGAAGGCTCGTATAGCCCGAAACTACGTAGCCACCGTAGGATAAGGATTGTCGACAAGGAGGCAACACCTTCATTATGCGGCTTTGGATCCTTACATGCTTATTATTACTTAAATCTCATATCCACGGCAAGTGTGAGTGTTCTGCTGGTAGGACGCAAGTACCAGATTATACTATAGCATTCCCCACGTTACAAGCAGTTATATATACATATATTTCCATTGATTTACCGTTTTCGACTTTACCCACGTTTCATGCTCATGTTCAAGTTACATTCGATTTCGATTCATGTCCCATACCTATATTGTGCCATGTTCTTCATTTCAACAGGTTTTACATACTAGTACTATTCATCATGTACTAACGTCCCTTTTGCCCGGGCCTGCACTTCACGGTGCGGATACCGATTTTCGAGCCTACGCTCGCGATGGGATCACCTCGATTTATCGACTTATTGGTGAGCCCCACTCCTCTCGGGGTTCAACATGGAGTCTGTATTAGTATTTAGTTTATGGTTGTCCAGGGCCATGTCCTGGTAATTAGTATTCAGACATGTTTTAGAGGTTTCATAGACAGATATTAGTTCACAGAGTCAGTTATGCTTTCACGTTTGCAGACTATTACGTTTTCATGAATTTTCATGCTATGAGATAATTTCAAGACTTTATTCCGCAAATTATATTTTTCATGATTCATTTAAATTGCATCATATAGATTATATTGTCTTGATGCCCATGTTGAAAAGCAAGCCATGAGGTTCGCTCGGACACATGCAAGCAAGGCCCGAGTGCCGTGTTACGTCCAGGCCATGGCTCGGGGCGTGACAATTCTTTTGGCTACTTTTAAATGAGAAGTTGTTGGAGTTTCCATAAAGCGACTGACGAGTCCAACACCAAAAAGAATATCGGGTCTCGTACAAGTTAAATACCTTAAGCTTCCAGCAAGACTCTTGAAATATGTGGGATTGATATTTTCTCCATCTTCACGCTTGAACAGTTTAACTCCACAATCCACGGGGGTGCTAACAGGCTTGCAATTCTCCATCTCAAATTTCTTGAGAATCTCTTTTGCATATTCTCCTTGAGAAATAAAGATGCCATCATTCTTCTACTCCACTTTAATGCCAAGATAGTATGACATTAGGCCAATGTCCGTCATCTCAAATTCTCTTGTCATTGATTTCTTGAATTCTTCAAACATCTTTGGATTATTTCCTGTCAAGATCAAATCATCCACATACAAACAAACAAGTAATGTGTCACCATCTTCATTAATTTTTACATAAAGTGCATGCTCATGTGGACACTTTAAAAAACCATTTGCTCGGAAATATTTGTTAATTCTACAATTCCAAGCCCGTGGAGCTTGTTTCAAGCCATAAAGAGCCTTCTTCAATTTCAACACTTTATCTTCTTCTCCTTCAACCTTATAGCCCAAAAGTTGGTCAATGTATACTTCTTCCTCCAAAATCCCATTCAAGAAAGCCGACTTCACATCCATTTGATGGATTTTCCACTGATTCTGAGCTGCCAAAGAAATAATCAAGCGGATTGTCTCCAAATGAGCAACTGGTGTCTCATCATAATCAATACCGGCCTTTTTCTTGTACTCTTTGCTACCAATCTTGCTTTGTACCTCTCTACTTCTCCTTTGGAATTTTTCTTTAGCTTGTAAACCCTTTTGACTCCAATGGTGTTTTTTCCCTTTGGAAGTTTTGCCAACTCCCAAGTGTCATTCTTCTTGATTGCCCTGATTTCTTCATCCATCGCATTTCTCCATTTTGGATTACCGGCAGCATCTTCATAACTTACAGGCTCGTTGTCCACCAATAAACAAACGTGAGTTAAATCACTTAAATTTTCTGTTACTTCTTCCGTTGCGTCATACAAGTCTCGAAGACTTCTAGACTTTCGAGGTACAATCGCTTGAACTTGATTCCCCAACTTCGAACTTGCAGTGGAGGTGTTGTAGGTGGTGTAGTAGTGCTCCATAACTTCTTCATCATGATCATCATCAAGGAATGGACTAAAAGAGTAATCTTGCTCTTTAGATTTCCATTCCCAAGCACTATCTTCATCAACTTCAACATCTCTGCTTCTGATAACCTTGCCATTTCTTGGGTTATATAACTTATAACCTTTAGTCTTTGCGCATAACCAACGAAAACATACCTCTTACTTTTTTCATCAAGCTTAGATCTCTTTTCATCCGGCACATGTGCATAAGCAATGCTTCCAAACACTCGCAAGTGAGCAACTTTTGGTTTGAAACCACTGCAAGCCTCTTGCGGTGTTTTGCCACGAACACTTTTGGTGTGACGCCGATTTGATAAATACATCGCACAAGCAACTGCTTCAGCCCAAAACTCCTTTGGCATATTTTTGCTCTTCAACATACTTCTTGCCATGTTGAGAATAATTCGATTCTTCCTCTCCACCACGCCATTTTGTTGAGGCGATCTTGGAACGGTCGAAAAATGACGTATTCCATTTTTTCCACAAAAAGCCTTGAATTCATTTGAAGTGAATTCTCCACCGTTATCGGACCGAAGTGACTATTTTTGGTAGCCACTTTGTTTCTTCACCATGCTCTTAAAATTCTTGAAGTTTTCAAACACCTCAGATTTTTCCTTCAAAAAATATACCCAAGTTTTTTGAGAATAATCATCAATAAAAAGAAGGAAATAATTACTTTTACCAAGTGAGGCTGGCTTGATAGGTCCGCACACATCCATATGAATCAACTCTAAAAGACACCGTATACTTGTCAATGACTCTTTGGGAAAGCTTTTTCTTGATTGCTTTCCAAAAAGACATCTTTTCGCAAAGCTGATTAGGATGGTTAGTGGCTGGCAACCCTTTCACCATATTTTCCTTTTTCATCAACCTTAGACTATCAAAATTCAAATGGCCAAATCTCATATGCCAAAGCTAAGATGAATCTTTGACACATGAAAATAAGCACCTTGGTACATCACTTTGAAGATTCAAAACAAACATTTTATTTTTAGCCATAGGAACTTTAGCTAACAATCTCCCATTTTCATCTTTCATAGTCAACTTTTTATCTTTCAAATGAATGTCATAATTTTTCTCCAAAAGCTGTCCCAAACTCAGAATATTACTTTTCATTTTCGGTATATACATGACATTGGAGATAAATTGATGACTTCCATCTTTCAAACGAATTAAAATCGTACCTTTTCCTTTGATTTGAACTTTTGAAGAGTCTCCAAGAGTGATGTTGCCACCATTAAATTCCTCAAACTCAGCAAATAAATGCTTCTTCCCGTAAATATGGCTGCTTGCACCGGAATCAAGGTACCATTTATTTCTTTCTACACTTTCTTCTTCTTTACATGCCATGAGTAAAGTGTCATCTTCATCTTCATATTTGCTCTCCACAAAATTATTTATCTCCTCCAAATTATTTTTACATTCCAGGAAAATGACCATATTTATGACAAGTATAACATTCAATATTTGATTTGTCATACCTTCTTGATTTGACCTCCATCCTCTACATCTTCCGGCCTCTTCCTTGGTGGAGTCTTGACTTCTATTTTATTTGGTCGGAGGTTGACTACCACCTCTTCCTCCTCTACCACGACCTCTTCCACGCCCACGACCTCTTTGTTGTGAGCCACGCCTTTCATCTTTCTCCTTCGAAGAAAGTTTTGCTTGCAAAGCTTGTTCAACCGACTCTTGTTTCGGTTTCTTCAACTTTTCTTCATGTGCTTGCAAAGATCCCGTGAGTTCTTCTATGGTCATGGTGTCCAATTCCTTGGACTCTTCAATGGCAACAACAATATAATTAAATTTTGAATCTAGGGATCGTAATATTTTTGCAACGACCCTATCATCTTTCAACTCTTCACCATATCTCTTCATTTGATTGACAACCGCCGAGACTCTTGAAATATAATCCGAAACTGATTCGGATTCCTTCATTTGCAGCGATTCAAATTCTCCTCTTAAGGTTTGGAGACGAACCTTTTTCACCTTGTCCAAACCTTTGAAGGAAGTTTGAAGAATATCCCATGCTTGCTTGGAGTTCGAACATCTTTTCATCCAAACTTTGATGGATGCATGAGTGTGAGTGCCTTTTGGTCTTTCTTCTTTGTTGCAACGGCATCATCTTCTTCATCAACGCCACTCTCCACAATTTCCCATACATCATAGGCTCCAAGCAAAGCCTTCATTCGGATGCACCAACTTCCATAATTTTCTTTAGTGAGCATCGGAACTTGGAATGGAGTTCCATTGGTGTTAGTCATTTTCTCTCTACGTTTTATTGTCTCTCAAACACACTCGATACCAAATGTTGAAAATTTGGGAGAGCAAGACAACACAAATAATACTCAAAACTCACTAGAAGAGAAATGGAGGAAAGATGATTTTCTATTCAACTTGGCTTGATTCAAATGGCTAGATTACATGATTATTTATAGGTGAATTCATCCATGTATCTAGCCTAGTATACATTTATCACTATTAATAATTTCACACTTCACATCCTCCAAGTACATGAATAAGAACTCACTAGACTAATCTAGAATCTTCCACCAATTCATGTAGCTCCTAATGCATTAATCTACTACTTCATGAACTAAATTAAATATAATGTGAACAAGTTTATTTTTTTCAACATACCAAACTCTCTCTCTTATCCATTTTGGAATTCATAAGTTGAGATATTGTGCCCAACACTAACACGAGTCACACATCCGCCTTAATCAAAATATTGAGTTGCATATATATTAAAGCCTGTGACACTGTATAAATGTTAAAAGCAGGGTAAATAATGGCACACGAAGTGGTTCAGGCAACAAATGAATGTCCCTCTAGAATTTATTTTAAGTGTTCAAATAAGAAGTAGCTGAAACCACTTCACAAAACCTGCAATTTATTTCGTGCCATTGGATTTTCTGTAAGATTTTATCTTCCACTGTTATTTTAGTTCAACCCTTTGATAGGATTCATCCTTTTGTTATAAATATTATAAATAGTGGATAATTGTAGAATGCATATCTATTAAAATACTAACACTGTCTGCTATCATTATCATACACTTGCCAACATGCTCACCAAACAGAATTCGGAGAACTTGAAGCTCAAGCATATAATCAGCAAGATCCTAAAGAATGTGGAGGGTACTAATATTGAATTCCTGCACTGTTTCAGAGAAGCAAATTCCGTGGCAGACTACTTAGCTAAACTTGCTTCATCAAGTAGAGTCAGGTCCTTATATCATTCTCACGACAGTTTACCTGGAGAGGCAAAGGGACTGGTTCAACTGGATCAATGGCAGTTACCAACTTTTAGAAGAAGATTTGAGAAATGTAATTTCTTTGTTAGTTAATATACCTTTTGTATTACGGAAAGAGAATTGTATAGGCTGCCTCTTTCCTTAAGATTGGCTTTCAATCTTCTTTTGTAGATTAGAGGCAAGGTTCCATGTCCCCCTCTGATCATTGTAATCTTATTACATATATTAACATGGTAGGGGTCAAGCCAAACCCCCCACACCTTAGGCCCACAACCTAATGGTGATGGCTTAAAAAAAAAAAAAAAATACACTAGTAGTAAGCAAGCAGTGTCACACCTAAATTATGATTCAGTAATTTGTATTCTTGTTTTCCACCACTTAATGGCATCCAACAGACTTCGAAATGTTTAAATCGGATGAGGTTGACCTTGTTGTTCATGAAAGAAATAGGATTGATATTACACTATCAACAATTCATCTAAATGTGGCGTCTAACAATTCTCCCTGAATTTCCTTTGCAGGTATAACTGATCTATCCAAAGTATGCACAAAGGATAATGATGTGCCTTCTTATGGAACAGAGTAAAAGGGCCGCATTGGGGAGGAGCTTAGAGTTCATTAGCTACTTTAAAAGGACATGTTCTTCGGGGGGGAGGGGGAGGGGAGGTGGGGTAATTTATTTTAGCCAAGGAAGAGCTCCAAAACGCTATATTTTTGTTTTGTTTTTATGTGTGTTTCATGTATATGCGCAATAACTATATGTTATGAGTTTGTTATAAAAAGTTCCGGTATCATTGTTTGAGAATATCTTTAATTGCGCCTCTTCTAATGTTAATGAATTGTTGTGATACATTTGTGCAGTATTAGTAGCAATACTATTGCTACATATTATTTTTTAATTATTTTGAAAAAAGGTACTTGTGGTGACCAAGGTCGTCACTAATGTTCAGGCTACTCTGGCGACTTGCCACTGAAGGTAAAATGGTTATAGTGCCCACTGAAGTCGACACAAAGTCATTCTCAATGGGTTATTTGCATACTTTTTGTGGCGAGCTTAGTTGCATACGCTATACTCTCCCCAGACTCTACTCGGGGGATCACACTAGGTATGTTGTTATTATTGTTTGTGCTAGCTTAGTTGCCACTATATGTTTTCTGCCGACCCTCAATCAGTGTCACTAATAACATTCAGATACGGAAGTAGCGAACCTAAAAACGCCAGTAAATGTTTTTAGTGGCGTCTTTATGGACTTCTGTAGCTACCTTTGTCGCCACAAATATCTAATTTCTTGTAGTGATTTAATTTAGCATAAGAAGATATTATCTGAAGTAAAATTTGATGCCTTAAAATTCACTTATGGAATATGAAAGAGCATGTTCAGTAACAAGGTAACAACTTCAAAATATTTTCATTCAAAAAATAGAGAAGTTGAATTACTTCACAAAAATTTCCAACACAGTGACAATCTTAGCCGAATATAACAAAAATCAAGCTATGGTCATGAATATTCATTAATTAATCACATCAAAGCACAAAAGGTGCAAGGAAATATATCTTGATTAGGTTTTCGATTCGCTTGAATATGTTACAGTGAAAAGGAGTTACTAAGTCATGCAATTGTCGTTGAGGAATTGCAACTAAGTCATGCAATCGTCGTTAAGATTAAAGAAATCCACCAAAAATGCATGGATATATAATTTACTACACCAGGAAGGTTATGTTTCTCCCTCTTTAAGCTTTGACATTAATGAGTTGTCAAAAAATATTTTCTCATATTAATGAGATTTCATTAATGGCTCTTCTGAAACGATTGCGTGAAAAGAGTCTAATTAATCGATTCATCTGAACATAAGCTTTTTCAACCTTTAACATAAGCAAATTTTTTGTTCACTCGTAACGTGCTAACTTCTATTAATTGCTTTCTCTATTTATGCCCTATATAACCTTGCCTTCAGAGTATATCAGTTTAACCAAACAATTGTGTGCTATCAAAGTACAGGGTAAGCAAGATTTTTTTTTTCCTTTGCTTTTTATGATTAATTAATTAATTAATTTTTTTTTTCATTTTTTGTTATTGTGTACTTCTTTGCTTCTTAATATCTGTGCTTCTATATTTGGAACAATCTCTATTCTTTTACACTTGAATTTTCTAGGTTGGAAATGTCTTCTAGTTGGTAACGGCAAAACTTATTTCAATTCATATAGAAAAATAGTGTTTTGAGAGCAATTGCAGTGCAATTTTGCATACATATTCAATAGCAAGAAGGTAAAACTATTTGAGAGTCATGCAACTTTAAGAACCAAAATTGAGCTACTCCGTGTGCTTGATTGAAAAGATCTTATATTTCAAGAAAAAGCGAGCATCAATGTTTTTTTCAAAAAAATACATGAGAAGATTTTCTTAAATGCTTTAATTTATATATAAGTTGCGTGTATAATATCTACAAGTGGTAATATATACACAAGAAAATGATCAAAATGGTTAATTTTCTTTTCCCTCTAGCAAAAAAAAAAAAAAAAAAAAAAAAAAGGACAAAGCTTTGTTAGTCATGGATACTCATGTCAACAGTGTCTGCACAAGCATAAGAATTTTCCTTCTCAAGTTACAAGATTTGGTAATAGCAGAAAGGTTTCAGTTCCATATGTTTTGTTTTCACACCCTAAAGCCGTTAGATTTAGAGTTTGGGATAAAAATGTTTAAAGTATACATTAAGGACTATTTACGGTTTAAGATAAATATGAAGGCTAAAATAGTTCCATCCCTATACATTACGGACCATTTAACCATTTTCTCATCTATACAAAGGAATTTACTTTTTTTTTTTTTTTAAAAAAACAATATTTCTAGTTTATGTAAATTATGAAATTGGTTGCATATGAAACTATGTGTAATTGTTTATCTTTTGCAGGAATTATAAATATATACAAGGACGATGGCTTGTAACAAGACGATGGCATTGGAGCATATTTGTGTGTGTTTCTTCGTATTGTCTATTACATTAGTAAATTGTAAAAAATACCCTCCATTAATAGAACGTTATTGTCTTGCAGACTGCACTGCTTATTTAAAAGAAGTTAAAGGCTTAGGTCATGCTCCTCTAGCGGAGTTAGAAAAAATATGTAGAAATAAACCTGAATTACTTGATAATTGTGAGATCAAGTGGGAGTATGATCAAGGTTATATTGAGATCTGCGATGATCCCTATCGCCCAATTACTGGACCATGTGTCTCTACTCCACCTATTTAGGTATTTGTTTATCAGAATAACTATATCTTTGTAATTTCATTCGATAACGATATTGATCATGATACAAATAAAGGAACACAGTGAAATCTTTATTAAACATTACAAGTAATTCTCTTATTTATAGCTCATAATCTACTATTATGTGATTCACTTTTTTTTTTTTTTTAAAGTTGTATAAGTGTTTTCAAATACTCCATTAGTCCATTTTTAGTTGTCCTCTATATTAAAAACAGATGTTCATTTTTACTTGTTCAGTTTGGAAACCAAGAGATAATTTACCATTCTATACCTATTTTATCCTTACTATTAATTGTTGGGTGGTAAACTTCAATGAATTTTGAGATGAAATATGCGGGTTGGGTTCATCTCAAAATATTGTCCAAGAAGTTGAAGTTGAATTCAAATCTCCTTGGAGTTAAAAATATGCCTACTAACAAGTTAGCAAAAACATCTGCCAATCTATACAGGAAATGAGGAAGACTCCTCATTTCAATTTGATATTAAGCTTTTTAAAATAGCAAAAACTGTACTATACAATATGTGCTAATATCTTTAACCAAGCCTAATCGATTATGAACCGATACGTGTAGTAGTATTAGGAATTCGACGATAGCCAGATAACAAATCATATAGTACTATCTTAGCCATTTCACTTTCCCTGATTAGATGATCCATGTGTTAATTCCACTTCATAAGATTTTTGCAACAATGACACATAGATGGCAGCCTTCGTAAGATCTCATATGTAGGAAGTCTATGAGAAAGTAATCTTAGAATAAAATGGGGAACTTTAAAAGATAATTTGGGATGCCATATATTATTAGCTGTCAAGGCGACATTATTGGTTCTTCTTAGAGCTTTTTCCAGACTGATTTACATTAAGTCAAAATATTCTTTATCTGAATTCAAATAACATTAAGTCTGGAAGATCAATTAACTCCACTCTGTTTTATACATTTAGGGTATGTTTTTCAATTTTCTCATGTTCATTTGGTAAAACATTTTGAAATATATTTTCTTTAGGAAAACAAGTTCCTAAAAAATTGGTAAAATTACTTCCCTAATAAAAGTAGGGAAAACAAGTCCACAAGTGGCATTCCACCAACCACCCTGTATACGGGTAAAACCGAGGACAAGATATCCCCGGTTCCCCGACAAGGAAATTAAGTTCATGATGATCATTGCTGGATCGGACGAGTCCCAATTGGGGTGAAAGTCGAGCGTTGGATCGTAGCCGGACTGACAGCATCTGGTCTCGGGTTGTCGAGTTCGATTGGAGCCAAATACCGAGATAGGATGGGAAGGCGGCTGATCATGATAAGTGAGGGTTTGAAATATCCGCCATCAGCTAAATATTTCGGCACCGATCTTGCTCGTCAGTTATTAGAGATTATGCACCTTATTTAGACTTGTACTAGGTTAGGACTCCTCTACTATATAAAGAGGAGGTCCCCCTTTATTTTTGACTGGTTCTTCACACGCACAACATACAGAGCAATACAATTTGATTCTAAGTGTTCATCCATTTTTCTAAAGTGTTCTGTCATTGTTTATTACTCAATCACTGCAGTACGAGCCTGGTCCTCTAGACCCGAGCCAACTGGTCGGTCATTCCCCAAGGCCATTCGTTGCTTTACTGTGGTTTGATTGTTTCTTACTTGCATTTATATTATTATTTATTGTTCATAGTCATTCATATTCAATTAAACCACATATCATTTGCACCGCGTACAAATTTAAGTGTTATCCATTTTAAGGGTAAACACACCCAACCCAGGCTCAACCCTTAAATGCCAAACACTCCCACCCCCACCCCCACCCCCACCCCCCCTAACTGGACCCCCACACCCAACACCCCACCACCCCTCCAAAAATAATTATTTTTGTTTTTAAAAAAAAGTTTTGATTTTTTTTTCTTTTTTGGTTTTTTACACCACACCCCCCTACCACCACTCCAACACCCCACCACCCCTCCAAAAAAAAAAATTAATTTTTCTTTATAAAAAAAATTGAAAAGTTTTTTTTGGGGGCTGGGGGTAAAAAAAATTTGACTTTTTTTTTTTTGTGGTTTTCTACACCACCCACCCACCCACCCCCGCATCCCCTACCCTCATATCTATAAAATTGGAAAGTTTGTGTGGTTAAATTTGGAGCGGGGGGTTGTAGATTTTTTTTTTTTTTTTTTTTTGGGGGGGGGGGGGGGGGGGAGGTAAGAAAAAAATTCTCATTCTTTATAAAAGTAAAATAAAATAGTATGAAATACAAAATTTGGGAGGCGGTGGGTGGGAGGGTTGGGGGGAGCGGTGGTGTGGGGTAGGGGTGGGTGAAGATGAAGTGCGTTCAAGAGTGGTGGAGGGTGGATGGTGGGTGGTGGGGATGGGTGTGGTGTGGGGTGGTGGGGTTGGTGGGGCTTGGGTGTGTATTTTCTAAAAAATGTTTTCTATCAACCAACCGAATATGAGAAAATAAGTTAGAAATTCACTTATTTCCACTAAACAACTGGACATGAAAAAATAAATAGAAATTCACTTATTTTCCAAGAACACATTTTTCAGGAAAACATTTTCCTCGGTACCGAGAACACACCCTTATTGCTATTCATGTGGCACCAAGTTAACAGATAGACAAGTGAATTCTTATTTTGCACTCTGTTTATGTTGGATTAAGAGTTATATAATGGAGCTGTCATCTCATGAGGCGCACCTGAAATTTAAATCACTTTGCCAGATGATTGAAGGAAAATCCAAACAATTGTATTGTAATAAACATATGGATCGACAAGCCTGTTCATCTTCTTAAACTCTAATAAGTACTCCCTCCGGTTTAAAATAAGTGTCTACTTAGCCTTCTGCACACCTCTTAAGAAAACACTAACTCCTGGAAAGAAAAAAAAAATTGGTATTTTAACTAAACTACCCTTAATTAATAAGACTCTTGCTTATTTATACCTTAAGTAAATAGGGGAAAATATGAAAAAATAAAGTTAATTCTTTCTTGATTTTATAAGTAGACACTTATTTTAAACCAAAATAAAAAGATTAAGTAGACACTTATTTTGGACCGGAGGGAGTCCAGTAATTAGCACTATTAATTGCTAGTATATCCAAAAGAGAAACATGGAGTTCTGATTAATGCTGTTTTATAGGTCCTATTTACAAGTTTGGTCCCACTACACTGCACTTTTTTACACATTTGGTTTTCAATTAATTGGTCTTGGTAGACACTTTAGTGCAATCTTAAACATTTGGAACCAGCTAATTCTAGCTAATTCTCTATCAACTCATTCACTGTTAATCTTCAATAGTCATACCCCTTAGGAAACTATACATATTAGCTAATTACGTCAGTAGTGGGTCAATAAAGACCTTACTTTTAGCATGCTTTGTTGAGTACTGAATTAAATTTGTCAAGTTAAAACAAGTTGATGATAAAAACAAGCTTGGATGATAGAAACAACAACAACAATAACAACATACCCAGTGAAATTCCACAGTGTGGGGTCTGGGGAGGGTAAAATGTACGCAGACCCTACCCCCATCTCGGAAGATAGGGAGGCTATTTCCGGAAGACCCTCGGCTCAAGAGAAAACATGATGAAAAAAGGTCAGATAAGCACAAACAGTTCAAAGTAATAATACGAAAATGAAACTAATGCAAGCGAAAAAGCCATGATAAAGCAGTCTGAGAAAAGGAAACAGTAGCTACCAGAGATAAATACGATAATTGTGGTACAAGGACCAACATATAGTTGCACGAATCAAAGGACAAGAAAATGAAGATCAAAACTGCGACTACTAGTATGATGGGATACGTGGGACTACCTACTAGCCTTCTACCCTAATCTGAGTCCTCCATAGTCTCCTATCTAAGGGAACTAAAAATTACAAACGACATACAGTACAAATGCATTTATATATCTTCAGTATACTAGTACTAGAATTTTGTGACTAGAATTTGTTCAGCATATAGTACCAATTAATATGAACCAAAATTTTAATTGGATATTACAGCACTGGAGGTGGTACCCTGCTCGTACCTCTTGAATGCTGTCTCCAAATTAATGCAATGTCCTTTGCCCTCAATTTCACATAATCTATAATCTCAAATCAAAGAAGTGGGACATAAGTGAGGTTACAAAAGAATTGGGATTGGCGGTGAAGGAGAAGAAGAAAATGCAATGGACTATTGTAACCACGAGTCAAAATAATTCATGAAAAAAGAAAAGCTGCTAATTTTGGAAGATTACTTGTTAAATTTATTTTATTTTTGAAATACATATAATAAAGATCAACATTTTTAAAAAATTTGCAATTTCAGAAGGTTGCCACAAACGATAACAACAACATACCCAGTGTAAGAACACAAGGCATTGCGAATGATGAATATGAGGAATACACATAACATTGTTGGGTTTTAGTTAAGTTGAATGGGAAATATTTCTGAAAAGATGCAACTAAACTGAAAAGTTGCAACTTTTGAGTTGCACCTTTTCACTAGACCAGACCAATGGCTATATAAATCTGTTCAGTCCTTCAGATATTCCTTACGAATTTTTTGAACTTCAAAACTTCTTCTTCTTCTGCACAAATAAACTCCAATGTAATTTATTGTCGTTGAGTGATTCGCTGACACCGTGGTTTTAGGTACCAATACATCGGTGAGTAAGATCGTTCCATCCTGGGAGGATATATTCCATTAACCTCGGGTACTTGAGGGGAATAATTTCCTTAATGACACACTGTGCATTCAGTGGGCTCGATTTTCTTCCTTAAAAATATTTTTGGATACTGTTTTGATATTTTTTCAATTTCTGATTTCTACTTTCTGGTTTTACAAAGTTTGTTGTTTTCTGGAATTTTTACAAACTTACTGTTTCAAAGTAATTTTGCAATACAAATTGCTAACAATCTTAAGGAAATTACTATTCTCTGTATCAAAAAAGTTGATCAATTCACAACAGAAAGAAAAGGAAACAAAACCGAGATGGTCTTTGGTGACATCTACTTTAAGAATTACTTTTTAATTAACAGAAACGGAAGTTTTGACAAAGTCAAATGTTGAGGAATGACACCGTAGTGAGTTTTTTGATGCATTGAGTATTAATGATCATTGCATTAGTTGCAGTATGAATTACACATTTGATGGCTTTGTTTTTAACCCGTTATGGTCTTTCCAGTGGAATGACCAAAGTATATGCCATTTCAAAGAGAAAGTGATATCTCTATACTTAACCCAATGGACACGACTGTTCGTTGATACATTCTTGGCGACTAAAATCTTTGTGATTTTCTACTCTGACGTTTGAGATTAAAATCTGTAGATTTTCTACTTCAATTTAATACTTGGTTTGAAGATATAAAAACTTCACTAATTTATTAAATCTACTTGTTTTATATTCGGTTTGAAGATATAAAAACTTCAGCGTTTATTAAATCTGGACAAGTAAATAATTGAGAGAAGGAAAGAAGGCAAAGGGTTACGATGTTCTATGATGAACCAGTTAGTGTGGAACTGGTTCTTCATTACTGTTATTGATGACTGTATATATTGGTTTGACGAATCACTGCATCGAATTAATTTGATGGCACTGATTTCTTACGTTCTTCATCTCTATGTTTTTTCTTTCAAAATCCGAAGTATTTATTCTGCAAATAATTTTGGTAGAAAAATACATTAATCATTTGCAAAGAATATGAGCGTACTGTTGTAGAAGGATTTGCAATATACATAATTATTTCCATGTTTCTTAAATTACTGGAAGATGACAATATTATTTAGATAAATTTTGCATTCAAAGGTTAAAGGCCATATTGAATTGGTTTTGGATGATGGCATTTGGCATCCCAATGATTCTATACGTGTGGACAACAAACATCTAGTGACTTTGGCAAGAAATCTAGAAATCATGCCATTAGTGCGAAGACTGATACGGTTTGGTGGTACCAAAAATCAGGTTCTACTTTCTCTCTTTTTATATTTAATTTTCTACCCTATGTGATTTATGAAATTTATTTTTTATATAAATGTTGGGGTAGATGTTTATTATGCAATGATCTCAAAATATATTTTATTTGCATATCATAAAATTAATTAGTTGGGATACTGTTTGGTAGCATGCATAAAATATGTGGAAGTTATTTTCAAGATAGTAAGGTATGAATTAAACTTACATTAATACTTGGAAATTATTCTTGAGATCATGAAAAATAATATGTATTTATTATTATGGGTCAATAAATATATACACATGTTATGGGTCAATAAATATATACATATGTTTTGCATCAGCGTAAGTGTGCGAATGCGTGTGTATTTGTATATTCTAAGAACCCAAATCTCGAAAGATGCCTTTAATCTTGGGTTAAAGATTACTGAAGTGATCCTAACTAATACACTAAGGAATGAAATCTTATGAGCATTGATATACATATGAGATGTATAAATTATGTCAGTGAATAGTTTCTTTCTATTTTTTGAAGAAAAAAAAGTTACTCTAAAACATGGTGTCTCTTTGGCAAGACCGAAGTAATCGTGTCCTCGAAAGGTTAGTGGGTTTTGGGATGAAGATTGCACTAGGTAATTTTTATTCCTTTTAATCTTATGAAGAGAATTGTTTCCACTGTTTTTGGCGTAGTTCAATTTAGAGATAAATGTTTGGTGTCATGTCTAGCATTTAGCCTTTTACCAAGACATGTGTCTTTGGAAGAAAAAAAAATGATCTTCAGAAATATTTTTTTAATGAATTTTGCTTTGGTTGATCGTTGATAACCAATTGGCCAATTTTCTTTAACGGTTGTTTTTATGCGTTATCAAGCCTAAAAGGTTATCTGGTTGTTCATAAGCGATGAAGGTTATTTTTGTGATCAATACTTGGCAAGTATTGGCAAAGATGGCAACATGACATAGTGAGCGTCGATACTCCTAAAACTTCGAAGATAATTAATAAAGTGGCTTGATGGAAATAAAAGTTGGGTGTTCTGTGATGCTTTGGGAAAGAAAAAAAATATTTGGCATCAGTAAAGAATGATTGCTTAGAATGAAGTTTGGCTAATAAGATTCTAACATCAAAATGTTTGAGGACATCTTTTTTATGTGCATGTTGACTTAGGATCATTAATGTGCATTTTGATTTGATGTTATGGAGAGAAATTTTTCATATGCCCTTTAATTTTGAGTTGCCCAAGAACAATGTACTTAAAATATTTGAAATGTGGGGGATTCCTGGCTTATGATAAAGTCAATACTAGATTTAGTGTTTAATTTGGAATAACAAGAAATATGAAAACTAATGGCATTCTTGTATATTACACTAACCAACAAAATCTTTAATGGATTTTTGATATGGTGGTCGTTGAGATTAACTAGTACCAAATTGATAATTGGTTATATACTTGTTCAGAAGAGTTATGTTCTTTCATGAAAGGGTGTCACTAGAAATGTCGGGACTTTTTATGAAAAATACGTGTCTATTAAAATATACTTATTTGTATTGACATGAATGTTGGTGAAAGGCTACCCATTGTTTGTTATTTGATAAATATGATATTCAATTAATCATTGATAATAATGAATACCTTGTTAATAAGTTATTGTTTCCCCGAGAACTTGTGGGGGGACGCTATCCCTATGACTACCAGAATACTCAATCGAGTGCCTATAGAAAAACACAATTTATTCCATATGAAAAATGGAAAGGAAGAAAGCCCTACTTGAATTACATCAAAGTGTGGGGATGTTTGGTTAAAGTGCAAGTCCCTAAACCTAATAAGGTAAAAATAGGACCGAAAACTATTGATTGTGTTTTCGTAGGATATGCCACCAATAGTAAAGGATATCGGTTTCTGGTTCACAAATCAGAAAGCTCGATAGAATCAGAAAATGTTGACTTATTGACATTATTCTATTATGTCAACCCCACGACATATGTCCTTGGTGGTATTGACATGGTATGTCCTTAGTGGTATTGATATGGTAGTTAGTGAACTATTCAGATAACTCGTTCTGTCTTGGTAAGGACTAGTTGATCGAACTACTAATTTGATGAGGTTGATCATATGTCTTTCATTATAGGCGTGTTCATTAATTTCGTGAACAGATGTCACTTGAAAGGTTGTGACTTTTCATGATAAAATGTATATGTTGCGAGACAACTCTTTGAAAAGACAAGACGGTTCATTGAATGTAGAAATTCATTGGTTTATAAATCGAAGAACCAATTGATGATAATGATAAAAATCGACAATAGCTTGGATTTTCACATCGGTGAACGTGCTATTAGTTGGATATTTGAAGAAGTAGACTTACAAGAAGTGGAATGGTTGAGAATATATATATATATATATATATATATATATATATTCTTATATTCTTAAAAGGTTGTGGCCACAACTGATGTCAACCATCCACAAATATCATGATGTCACTTTAAGTGTAGTCAGTGGTCTGCGATATATCCTATTTTATGAGTTTTGTTTTGCAGTATAATAAATATCCCACGGTTATTGAAGGGTATAATGATGCAATTGAATCACCAGGTCAGCCAAAATATAATCCACAAGTGGATATGTTGTTCCCATTGGTGGAGGAGCAATGTCTTGGAAGTCTTCCAAACAAGCTTGTATCGCCCGCTCCACAATGTAGTCTAAGTTCATAGCTTTAGACATGATCGGTGAAGAAGCTGAATGGCTCCGAAATTTCTTGAAAGATTTTTCATTCTGGCCCAAACCATTGGTACCAATATGCATACATTGCGATAGCCAAGCAGCAATAGGAAGGGCGGGGAGCATTATGTATAACGGGAAATCTCGTCACATACGACGGAGACACAATACCGTTCGAAAACTACTCTCTAGTGGAGTTATCACTATTGACTATGTAAAGTCTAGAGATAACATCACGGATCCGCTTACAAAAGGCTTAACTAGAGAGGTAGTTGAAAGATCATCGAAGGGAATGGGTTTAAGGCTTAGGACAAGTCATCATAGCGGTAACTCTACCTAGCAAACTGGAGATCCCAAGAGCTAGGTTCAAAGAGATCAAACAAAGTTATGAATGACAGTTCGACATTATCAAATAACTCAATCCATTCTCGTGATGAAGACAATGTTCAGGAACAAGGATACAACATTAAGACTTTTTAACGAGTTAATAAAGCTTAAGTTGTTTAATGGTTTCTAAGTTTGGCAGGTATGACCAAATAGTGTATCTACGTGATGACACGTTTTAGGAATCACCTATGTGAGTGTGAAGTGTAAGCCGCTTCAAAGAGAATGATAGAAAAAGCCCATTCTCTATACACTCATGAAACCAGGCGGTGGTCATGGCTGAAACGAATACAACCGTGAGAACCATAGACGGTAAAGGGTTGATTGTGTGACATGTGGTTGTCTAGGTATACACCAAAGCTCGACGATTCAAAGATATCAAATCTACCGGTTGACCGAGTATATCCGACATATATTCACTGCGGAAAGTTCAAAGGGAAACCTACTTATCCAGATGCAATTAATCCTTGCTTGTAAATCACTCGTCCGTACATTCCTTTTTCTTATAGTCATTCCCCATTCGTGGGGGATTGTTGGGTTTTAGTTAAGTTGAATGGAAAATATTTCTGAAAAGATGCAACTAAACTGAAAAGTTGCAACTTTTGAGTTGCACCTTTTCACTAAACCAGACCAATGGCTATATAAATCTGTTCAGTCCTTCAAATATACCTTACGAATTTTCTGAACTTCAAAACTTCTTCTTCTTCTGCACAAATAAACTCTAGTGTAATTTATTGTCGTTGAGTGGTTCGCTGACACCGTGGTTTTAGGTACCGATACACCGGTGAGTAAGATCGTTCTATCCTGGAAGGATATATTCCATTAACCTCGGGTACTTGAGGGGAATAATTTCCTTAAGGACACACTGTGCATTCAGTGGGCTCGATTTTCTTCCTTAAAAATATTTTTGGATACTGTTTTGATATTTTCTAGTTTCTGGTTTCTACTTTCTGGTTTACAAAGTTTGTTGTTTTCTGGAAATTTTACAAACTTACTGTTTCAAAGTAATTTTGCAATACAGATTGCTAACAAACATTTCATATTTGAGGAATACATATCGATTTACAAAGAGATCAGAAAGCATAAACTAGTAAGAATATGACATGGGAAAGAGAACAATAGGAATACCCGAATTGTAAGGAAAAGCCTTGCATACCTCGGGTGCTTCCCAGCTAACGATAGCCCCGCGGATCCTAAACGAGTTAATCTATAAACGCTAAATCAGACATGAATTGTCCACTCCAATCATATCAAAAAGAGTATGCGAGATTTCAACCAAATTCTCACTTTCAATCAATAATTCATAGAACTATTTTCCACCAAAGACTAATTATCCAAAACCTAAACGTATACAGTTCCAACCAAGTCTTTGCGAGCTGATTAAGCACAAAGTTGGGAGTAGTATAAAAAAACGTAAGTCCATATCTTTAATTAGCATTATATATCCAACACATCAAGGGGATTTATCAAATCCAAGAATTAAGTGGTTATCATTATTTGCACATTAATTAATCTTAACTTAGTTTTCACATAATTGCATGTATTTCTTTCTATAAGCCTACAATGTACTAGTAACATCGTCGGAAAAGAGATCATACTCCCTTCGTTCCAAAATACTTGTTACATTTTGCTTTGTAAGAGTCAAACTGCATGAACATTGACAATCACTTTAAGTTCTTTTTTATCTTATTGATATGAAAAGATTTGCAACGTATAATACTTTTCGTATAGTTTTTGAATATTTATATTTAAATTTTTGAAAGAGTTGTTTTTTGTTATGTGATAGAAAAACTCATGTGTTGGATGATTTTCTATTACTTGGAGCCAAAGGATGCTCAATTACTTGGAGCCAAAGGTTACTTGGAGCCAAAGGATGCATTGCTTGGAGCCAAAGAATGCTAAGATGTGGAGGGGAATTGAAGAGCTCATGTACACACTTGGAACCCAAGTCATTTTATGCCTATAAAATGAGGGGCAATTCTTCTTTGTTTAGCATCCCAAAAGTCATACAATACATTGTAGTGAATAGAGAGTTGAGAGAGCAATTCTCTTAGGTGTAATTGGGAAATCTCCCCTTCCTTTGTTAATAATATAAAGGCAACTGTTCTCTGGTGGACGTAAGATCATTTTGATCTGAACCACGTTAAATCTTGTGTTCTTTCTTTTATGTTTCCGCTAACAATTGGTATCAAGAATCTTTTAAGATCCTAGGAGGAAGAACAAGTAAAGATGAGTTCCATGAAGTTTGAAATCGATAGATTCAGTGGACGCAACAACTTTAATATCTGGAAGATCCAGATGATGGCGTTACTGCGAAGTGAAGGTTTAATCCATGCTATTGACGGAAAGTATCCCGATGGTACATCGGCTTCGGACAAGAGAAGATTGAAGGAGATGCATTGAGTGTAATCTAACTGTCCCTTGCACCTAACGTGCTTTGTGAAGTGAGTATAAGTACTGAAGAGACAGCCAAGCAGTTATGGGACAAGCTACAAGGGCTTTAACAGGACCGATCGGTGACAACAAGGATGTTGTTACAACGGCGTCTTCACACATTTAAGATGGGGTCGTGTGTACTTCGTTACAAGATCATTTAGACGCGTTCAATAAACTTGTCATAGATTTACAGATTGCAGGAATTAAAAAGGACGAGGAGACGCTTGCATGTGCTTTGCTATTTTCATTGACTTCAGGATATCGTGATATCAAGAATTCAATGATGTACAGCAAGGAACCTATCAAACTTGAGCAAGTGCGGCAAGCACTTAACTCTAGTGATGTGAGGAGGCATTTTGAAGGAGACAGAGATGATCAGGCAAGTGGGCTCTTTGTGGAGGCCGAACTAGCCAACAGGGAAGGAACAAATCAAAGCACAGATCAAATTCTCGTGTGAACAAAGCAAGAAGGGGCACTTTGAACGAGATTGCCCAACGTCAAAGTCCAAGGAAAAGGCGAGTGCATCCACAGTTGAACAGGTACATGATTCTGATAATGATTATGTACTTACAACATCGCGCAATAATAGAAGTTATGGAAAAAAATGGGTGTTAAACTCTGCTTGTACTCTGCATATGACGTTCCGAAGAGACTGGTTTAGCAGCTATGAGAAAAGTGGAGGAACCGTAGTAATGGAAAATAATACAACTTGTGCAATAGTTGGCATTGGCTCAGTTCGAGTTCGTTGCCATGATGGAACCGTGAGGACTATTACACAAGTCCGTCATGTTCCTGATCTGAAGAAGAATTTGATCTCCCTGGGTACTACGGATGAACAAGGCTACATGTACATGAGCGAAGGAGGAACTATGAAGTTGACTAAAGGTTCTTTAGTCATGCTGAAAGGCAAGCTGGAGGATGGCCTTTACACATTGGCAGGAAGCACCATTGTTGGATCTGCAAATGCGTCTGCAGTGCAGTTATCTAATGATGACAAGGCAAGATTATGGCACATGAGATTGGGTCATATGAGCGCACGTGGACTGAAGATGTTGAGCAACCGTAACCTTTTGAAAGGTGAGAATAGCAAAACACTTGAATTTTATGAGCATTGCGTTCTAGGGAAGCAGAAGAAGGTCACCAAAGATCGGCAAACACAAGACGGGAGGGGTGCTAGACTACATCCATTCAGATTTATGGGGTCCCTCTAAACTTTCATCGAAGGGCGGAAAGAGGTATCTTCTCACTTTTATTGATGATTTCTCACAAAAGATTTGGGTGCGTTTTTTGAAGGCAAAAAGTGATGCTTTTAAAGCATTTGAGGAAGATTTTAGTTGAGAATCAAATGGAGCGAAAAATCAAATATCTTCGTACAGACAATGGCTAGGATTTTTGCAGTGAAGAGTTTAATGATTTCTGCAAGGTTCATGGAATCTCAAGACATAAAACTGTCAGGCACACCCCACAGTAGAATGGAGTTGCCGAGAGGATGAACAGAACTCTTCTTGAAAAGGCTTGTTGTATGCTCCTACAAGCCAAAATGTCCAAATTATTTTGGGCTGAAGCAGTTCACACTGTTGCTCATATTGTCAATTGATCTCCAGCATCAGCGATTGACTTTAAGACTCCGAATGAGGTATGGTCAAGTGAACCCTCTAACTATTCATACTTACGAGTATTTGGGTGTCCAGCTTATTATCATGTTAATGAAGGAAAGCTTGAACCAAGGGCTAAAAAGGCCATATTCGTAGGGTATGTGGATGGAGTAAAAGGGTACAAACTTTGGTATTTGTCTTTACTCAAATTTATAGTTAGTAGAGATGTTACCTTTGATGAATCCTCTATACTTGATCCCCGTAAAGTTTCCGTGGAGTTTTTAGGAAACGAGAACAACGAACAGGTGGAGCTTCCGGTAGAGCTTACCAAGGAAAAGGATCAAGAGACTCAGGTTAAAGATGAGTCAAAAGATGCAGATCTTGAAGAACTTGTTTTCAATGAACCATACACAATTGCGAAGGAAAGGCAGAAGAGGCAAATACGAAGACCGGAACGCCTTATAGATCAAGCAAACCTGATTGCATATGCGTTCGTAGCTGCAGAAGAAGAGATTAAGGATCTGGAGCCCTCCTCGTATGTTGAAGCAACTTCTTGCAAGGATGCTGCACAATGGCGGTTAGCCATGACTGAAGAGATGGAGTCTCTTCACAAGAATCAGACATGGGTCTTAGTGAAAAGGCAAAAGGGGAAGAGGACAGTTGGATGCAAATAGGTCTACAGAAAGAAAGAGGGAATTCCAGAAGTGGAAGATGCTAGGTTCAAGGCGAGATTGGTTGCAAAGGGTTTCAGTCAGAAGGAGGGAATTGACTACAATGAGATTTTCTCTCCGATCGTGAAGCATAGCTCAATTCGCGTGCTACTAGCATTGATTGCACAATTTGACGTGGAGCTTCAACAGCTTTTTGTCAAAACTGTTTTCTTACATGGTGATCTAGAAGAGACAATCTATATGGATCAGCCTGAAGGTTTCCTAGCTGAGGGAAAAGAAGATCATGTATGCCAACTGAAGAAGTCTTTGTATGGTTTGAAGCAATCCCCTAGACAGTGGTACAAAAGGTTTGATGCATTCATGACTACACATGAATTCTTCTTCAATGATCATTATAATTGCATATCAGTTAGATACCTTTTCACCTCCCCATTTTTCTCTATTCTCATAAATTCACATTTAGTGTTCTATTATAAATACCGACTAATTAAGATGGTGCTCATAGGTGTTTCATATCATGTTTTCAATCCCAATTTATTGAGAATCCGATCATATCCTATTGCTTCGTGTTTTTCTTTTGCTTTATGTTTGAAGCCTTCCCCGATGTGCTATTTTGATGAAACAAATGCAAGTCATCCGGTAACAATAAGCATAATCAGGAGAAATAGTGTTTCAATTTAAGTATTTTACTATTTTAATTTACATGTACGTACGTGTATTGTATTATCTGAATTCTTACATAATAGTAATACGAATTATTTCTTTCATGTTTCATTTTTGTCATATGATATTTGGATGAAATGGTTACTTCAACACTACTGACAATATGGAGATAGCAATATTCATTTTACTCCACCAGAAGCAAGGTATGGCCTAATTCTTTTTATACTACTATTTTTCCAGCTTACGTTCTAATTGATCTTCATTCCTTTTTTGGATGTATCTTTAATTTTTTGTAAATGGAAAAAGATTAGAGGGAAAGTGTAAGATCCATTTCTTGAACAAATTTATTAATGAAAAAGAGTATTTAAAGTGATGTTGTAAAATGAGGTTTGGTGCATATTCAAAAGCAGAGACGAATCCAGGATTTCAAGAGGATTAGTGCACTATTATATATGAAACACCAATCCAAAAGTTTACATTTGACGTGTTTAACATTAACTTTATTATACTTTTGAAATTATTGGTTCAAAATTAAATTCTTTTTACAATTTTAGTGATTTTCACACACCCCCGCACGCGCGCACAGGTATATGTATGTATGTATGTGTATATATATATATATATATCACACACGGAACCCGACCTCGGTCTCAATTCTAGAAAAAGAAAGGAAAATATAACAAGATGACGTGAAATTTGAACCGCCAATTTCAGTTGTAAAGGTGCACCCAATAATTTTTGCGTTATAGGACCACCTTTAGCTCGAGTGCACACTTATATATTGAAGTAATCTTATAAAAATATAACATTATATTGCTATACATGAGTATGAACTCTACTAAATAAAAACAATATAAAAAATAATTTAGTAATTTTATTTGTTGAAAAAAATAGCACAAAATATATGTTACTACAAAAATTATAACAATCACGCAGATATTCCTATTTCTTTACAATTGCTCAATTAAAGAGTTATTACCAATAACTTATCGTTTCCTTTATTCTCTCCATTACTCTCCTCTTTCTACTTCTTTCTTCCTCCATTTCTTGAAATCAATGTATAATCAATGCTGTATTAATTTGGAACGGAATTATTTTTCTTCAATCGTGGTTTTTATATTGAGTTAAACATTTATGTCATTTTAGTTCTGTAACTCCTTTTAATCAGCTATCTCTCATCTTGTATCATTTCTCAATTAACTATTCTTCTTTTGTTTTTCTTTCATTTTTTTCATATTCTTTTATTTTCTTGCTATCTTTTTATTCTCGGCTATGTTATTTTTTTTTTTTAACTGATTCTAATATTAAAATTAATTCAGGTGAATAAACGTTAAGATACTTCTAGAGCATGAAGCTGGAGATTTCTATCTAAACATTAACTCCTACGGATTCTCTTTACTTTGTGTTTTTGATGTGCGCATTAAATTTTTAGGGGGAATTTTCAAGAGAAATACGTACATTTTTGGAATTCACAATATTTTTAATATATTTAATAAAATTATTTTCAAGCAAAAGGTGGTTGTTTATTAAAGTAGACAAGAAGATAAGGGAAGAAGAGGAGAGTGAATTTAAAATAGCCATTTTTTAATTGAGAAATGAACTACTATATAAGGACATAAGAAAGGAAGGAAGATGGAAAAAGAATGAAAGGTGTAAATTTCATTCGTCTTTGTCTCTAATTTTTTCTTTAAATTTTAAATGAAGATAAAATTCCGATAGCTCTAAAATTTATTCTCTAATGATACGGTATTTTTTTTTTTTAGTACTTACATGCACATATCAAATGTACACACTAAAAAAACATTGTGTTTAACCATATATACATAAAAAGATCATATTTTCTTGATTCTTTTGTCCTTTTAAATACTTTTTTAAATAAAAGAAATAGAGAATAGTTTCACCTATATTAATCTATTTAGTATTTGAAGATAAAAAGAACATTAAGACTTTTTGTTTTTACATGATATTTTAACGTTTTACTATTTTAAAGTTCAATGACGTGTTCAATTACTGCGCGAAGCGCGGTCAAATTAACTAGTATAGTAGTAAGCAAATTAACAGTGCTATTCAATTTATAGTTAATGCATGTACTATTCTATCTGAGTGACCCTTCCCTCGTGGATGGGGTCACTCTAAAATCTAGAACCATCCCACTGTTTTAATTGTATCAAAATTATTGTTTTGAGGACCACTTTTCATTGAATACGACCCTTGAAAACCTCAGGTGTTGGCTCAAAATTGGATCAAAGACAATCACAGGTTCCTACTGATGATGATCTTTTTTGTCATTTTAATTTATCACGTGTCCTCTAAAGGAGTTTATTTTCTCGTAAACAAGTCTATAGTATATAGATGGATATATATATCAAAGTAGCAACTAACTTCTACATTTTATTTTTTGACAAAATGTACATTTTAATATCCAAATATATATAGCACTTGATCGAATTTCCAGAATATTGCTTTTTTGAGTTTGTGAAACTATCTTCTCAATCAAGTTTAGAATATTAGTCAATGTTTATACTTTGTCAAAATTATAAAGGCATCAACTCCAAATCCAAATTACATAATGTTGGCTAATGGAAGAACAAAAAAACATTACATGCATGATGGTAATAAGTGATAAGGCAGGAGAAAATCTCAAATTTTTATGCATGGCATCTTCCACGATTTTATAATGTGTTTAGTATATATCCCACCTTGATCATATAATTATCAATGCCTAGATAAAGGAATTAATTCTTGAACCACACTTTTGTTCGTTAAAAGTACCTATCTTGAAGCCAAGACTCAAAGTGGGGCAATAAGAATTACTAATATATCACCGATCGTTTATCTTCTATAGTGGCATCTAGTCACGTACTAATTCAAAATTAATGAAGACAAATTAGTGTCTAACCTCTTATGGTGTGCCTCTTATATTGTTATTCTAATAGATCTAGTGGTGTTTAGTAAAAAGTTGGTTTATGGATCACTTGATGCTTGTTTTTCATAACACATCCAATGTTAAAAAAAGAACAATACATAACACAAAGCCTATATATATTTATGGCATAAATATCAGTCAAGTCTAATTTTTTTCAGTCATGTCTTACAATCACCGACTTATAACTGTTATTCCTCGATCACTATGTTAATCTACACTGACCTCGATGTTTAGGAAACACATTACTCTAAATTCTGAGGAAATGATGGATACCCCTCTTGTCTATCCAAACTATCAACTATATTCTATCCTATTTTCAGTACTATACAGGAGAGTATTATTTTTTATTTTCACTGTGGTTTAGACAAAAAAGTGGTGAGAGAATATAGAAATAGTGATCCAGTGGCAAAAATCAAAATACACACCAAAAGGGGGAAAACACTGAAAGAGAAATTCTGCACATCACTACTAAAAAAACATGAATTAGCGACAGAAATTTTTTGAAACTAAATAACAAAATCCATCACTAATCTTACTCAGCGATGAACTATTAAAAATATTTGCTAGTTCCGAGCAATTTAATGACGGATTAGAGACGAAATTCATAGCTAAATCCAATTTTTCTTATATTGACAAATACTGGTAAAGGAAGAGGATGAATGTTGTTCTTCATATCCAACCATGTAGCTTCTTCACACACCACAAATTTAGGATACTTTCATAATGAAACCACCCAAATTCTATGGTTAAATAAGTCACTTTTGCTCAAGTTTAACTCGACAAACAAGTTGATTGCTTTAATACACATATAATACATAGACACCATACTCTCGGAGCTTGTTTAATGTAAAACTGGTTTAGTTAGATATCACATTTAATTAACTTTGCAAATCCTAATTAATCTTTTTGCTTTCAACCTAACTTGTCTATACCTAGAGGCCGAAGGCCCCACAATTGATAAGCATATATTACATATAGTACGTGAAAGTTGCTAAAATGTCAATAAAAATTAAACTTTGAATCTATAATTTCAAATAAGTAATAGAAAAAAAAAAGTAATAGATTCAATGGTAAAAATCTAAAGATTAAATCTATCGAATTTAAATTCTTCTGTCTATATCCCTACCTAAAACACTTCCATCACTTGTATTTGTGGCCGGTGAGCCTCAAAGTAACAAAATCTCACTTTTTTCCCATAAATCATAATGTCTTCTTCAACTTTAACGAGCATCCCTCCATGATCATCACCATATGAATATGACCTTCCACTTGAGAAAGTCCGGATTATGAAAGGGCCCTCCTCGAACCACAACCAATTGTTCTATCGACAAGTCGTATATTCAACCAAGAAAAGAAGAAAGAAGAATCCAAGTAGCAGCTAGATCTTATTATTACTAGTCCATTCATTTCAGTTTAGATGACACACTTTCTTTTTTAGTTCGAGAAGACACACTTCTAAGTTTGGAAATAATTAGCATTACACTTCCTGTTAGGGGTGTAAAAAGGAAACCGATAAACCGCACCAAACCGATAATCCAATCGACCAAACCGAGAAAAAAACCCGACTCTTTGGTTTGGTTTGACTTTTTGGTTTTAAAAAGAAAAACCAGACCACTCTTGATTTGGTTTGGTTTTAACTAAAAAAAGTCAAACCGAATGAAACCAACCTGACATTACATGTATAAAATTTCAAAAATATTCTATACATAAAAATTTTTATTTATAAATATTTCTTATACTTTTTCATATTTTTTTGTCTTTTAGCATATTATTTCAAGCTTGGAATTAGAATTTTGAATGGTCCAATAAGTTTTGTAGCCCATAGATATTAGTAACTCTAATAAATCCCAATGAAAATCAAATCAATACTAATGCTAACAAAAGAAATTCAATTCTAACATAAGAATGACAATAATGTTGGATATCTATTCTTTAGTTTTATATTGGTTTAGACAGTGAAAATAAATAACTTAATTTTATTTTTGGTTTAATATTTAGTCACGTAATTAATACTTATTAGCCGTACTTATTTTAGCATGACTTAGTACTTTGAGATTATAATCATTTTCTATATGCCTTATAAATTAGCCGTATTTATTATAGCATGACTTAGTACTTTTAGATTATGATCATTTTATTTTATGCGATTTCATTACTTTTTTTGGTTGAATATTTTAATACAATGTCATCTCTCCTCTCACATTTTGTGTTATTTTCTTAAAAAAATATGTTAATTAGATAGTCGTATGTTACTAGGACTAAATAAATATTTGAAGTACAAGTCATATTTTGTATGAAGACTACCGGAAAAAAAAAAAAAAAAAAAACCAACAAACCAGAGCAACCAGAAAAAAAAACCGAGAAAACCCGAGGTTGAAAAACCGGACTTTTGTTGGTTTGGTTTGGTTTGGTTTATAGATTTAAAAACCCGATGCAATTGGTTTGGTTTGGTATTTGAACAACCCGAACCAATCCGATCCATGTACACCCTGGCTTCCTGTTACACCCTTGATCATGAGAAACTTTCATAACACAAAATGTTGACATGTTTGCTTCCACAAGTTTCAAAAGTTTTATAGCTACTCAAATATTATGAAATACTCCATTATTTAAGACTACAAATTTCAAAAAGTGTTCATTTCTTTCTTAAACTCCGTTTCGATTCGAACTACATCACATAAATTGGAAGTAGGGAATATCCTTTATCACCAACACGGGACATCTCATATATAGAAAATCAACATCAAAATGAAATATTTGTAACACCACGAACCAGAACCCAAAACTATTACCACAGATTGAAAATGAAAGCACAATTCTTGTTCTTGATAGACTTCTCCGACCCTTCACGTGAAGATGTGTCCTATTAGGCCTCCCATCAAATAACTTGTAATACCCTCTTAAAGCCAACCCTTCCTATTTAAACCATCAGGCAGTTTATATAGATCATAGTAAACCAAAAATACTCCTCACTCCTCCATCATTTTTTGTTTATTTCTTTTTATTGTCAAGTCACCTTAATTACTATCCAAATATTTTTATTGTGAATGGGGTTGAAAAATCAGTATTTGAAGCAAAGAAGAGGATCAAAGCGCAAGAAGTGTGGAGAGAACATTCAGCAAGAAAGCAGCAGCTCATCATTGTGGGTGGTGGCAGCTTATTATTCTTCAATCTCTTACATTGTGAGAAAGGCTAAAGCATTTTATGAGTGGGTTTGCAATGGAAACAAAGAAGAGAAGGAATTGTGGGTAGAGAATGAGGTAAAACTGGTTGATCCTTACTTCTCTATCCCTGTCCTTCCTCCAACCACTCCAAATTAAGCTTAATTATATTAGTTCCACTCTCTAATTTAATGTATTAAAACATAGGCGCGGAGCTAGAAGCCTGGATACGAGCTCGACCGAAGCATCAGCTTTTATTCGAACAGTGTATTTATGTTAAAAAATTTATTAAATATGTACAAATATTAAATTTAGAGTCTAGTTATTACCACTTGAAGTAGTCATTTGAATTATTGGCTCCGCCTCTATAATAAAACAAGTTGCCGTTCTTTGTTGTAACTGTGACCTAATAGTGTAAGAATTCCTCTAAACAGTTTATATATGTTTTACTCTAATTTTATTTTATTTTTGTTGTGATAAGTATATATCTTGTTCAAATTCTTCTCGAAATTTGGATTAACTACTCTAAGCTCGGATAAAATTGAAGGGTTGCAATCAGCAATTAATACAAAAATAACCAAACTATGATAATTTCCCTATATTAACATAGAGGATTCGACAAATCTAGTTCAGAATTGAGACGTAATTGATGTATTGATTGATTTGAACGTCTAGATTACTGTTCAAAGCACCACCTCTGTTTCAGAAAGTTCGGGATGGATTCATCATTCCGTGACTACTAAAATTGAAAGGTTTGTATCACATCGAATGGTAATATTCGGTGAAAATGACGTAACTACATCATATATACAGAAGTAAGAGGGGAGAATTGGATTTTTGGGTCTTTACAAAAAAAAAAAAAAAAAACTAATTTTTGTAACTCTTTTAAAAGAGATCTTCATTTTTTACACATAAGAGATCTGAAAAAGTAATTTTTTTTCTATTCAAATTGTAAGAGGGCAGAAGATCCTATTTCCTCGAAGAAAGACTTCTGTGTGTTACAGAAGTTATAATTTCAGTTCGTAGTTTATCATCTTTACCTTTTCCCCCTTCTCTCGGGTGAACTATAGGAGACCTCACTACTAATTAGTTGTTTTAATTTCTGCAATGTAATACTTTATTATCAAGAGAAGAAGCCATTTCGACGCAATCAGCTAACAAGTGAATCTGAAATAAAATATTATTACCAAAACTTATAACAATAAACTAATTAAAATGTACTTCTCATTTTAATGAAAACAAAAAGCATTTTTTTGCGCGGAGTGCCCTTCTTTTGGGGTGGTCTTTAAATTTTGCCCCTCATATTTGTGGTCTTTAAATTATGCCCCTCATATTCTTTGTCTTTAATTTTTGCCCTTCGCATTGCAACTTTGAGCTTTCGCGCGGTTCCGAGTTCGAACCCCGCTCGAAGCAAAAATTAAAAAAAAAATCGCAAGACAAGGTTTGAGTCGCGTGTATGCCGGACTAACATACTTTTGTTAAGGAATTACAAATTTTATGCCATGCCTTATGGGCAGACTTGGCATAAGTATGCCGAGTCCGGCATAACTTTGATAATTCCTTCACAAAGTTATGCCGGTGGGGGCATACTTTTAATGGGCAAACTTTTATGCCGGACCCGCCATAACTTTGTGAAGGAATTATCAAAGTTATACGACCAAGATACTTATGCCAAGTCTCCATGATAAGGGATAAGTATGCGGTCCGCATAACTTTGATAATTCCTTCACAAAGTTATGCGCGGGGGCATACTTTTAATGGGCAAACTTTTATGCGGACCCGCATAACTTTGTGAAGGAATTATCAAAGTTATACGCGGACCCGCATACTTATGCCAAGTCCGCCATTAAAGGCATAAGTATGCCGAGTTCTAAGAGCATAACTTTGGTAATTCCTTAACAAAAGTATGCCGGGTAGGCATAGCGAAATTTAAACTTGCCTTGCGAATTTTTTTTAAAATTTTGATGGCGCGTGGGTTCGAACCTGGAACCTATGGGTGTTAACCGGGCAAGGCAAATTTTAAAGATTTCAAATATGAGGGGCAAAATTTAAAGACCACCCCAAAAGAAGGGCAATTCGCGTTGTCCACGCACTTAAGAAGAGCATTTAAGCCTTAGCTCATTGAAAATAGTTGATAACGTCAGAAGAATTACAAACCACATTGCACGTTCAAATAAGTCATAATAACCACCTCAGTCTTGACTGGAAAAACAAAGGACCTCACAATCCATAAAATAATTTTTTTTTTTTTTGAAATTGTAATCCATAAAATAATTATAACAATAAAAAATTTAAAAAGAATCAGTAAAACGGCTAATGGAAATGGGACCACGAAACTATTGAACTAGTTCAAATTCAGCACCAATTGGGAGATGATCACTAGGATGATAGTAATTCGGTAGGCCACCTTGAACATCTGACGCTCCGGGCTCTGGAAGTTCGAGATAGCTAACTGGTTTGATATCCTCTGAAGGAGAAAATAATATGTAATCTAGAGTTCCAGTAAATCCAGGAGTGCAGTTACTGAAGTGTGGTTCTCCTTTAGTACTTGCATATACACTGCACAATGGAATGGGCACATCATCTGAGCTCTCTGGCAAAGTTCCCATTACTGAGGAACCTGAAATAAGGTACTGATATACCTGAAACAGCAAGAACCAAAGCCAATTTACTAAACATACCAACGAAATATAAAGAATAAAGTGAGAAAAAGAACACACCAAAATCAAACAAAAAGGTTTACCGTGGTTTGGAACACTGATTAAATGCCATACCACAGCTATTGGAAAGTAAGAGAAGGGAAAGATGCTTTTCAGGAAAAGCATTGCTTCTAAAATTCACATTTGAAATGAAAATATGGTGGTTCAAAAACTAAGAAATGTGAGAAATAGGACAAAAAAGAGAGAATCGAGGGAAACTCGGCATGATTATTCTCTTGAGTGAAGTATACATGTTCTAAATAGTGAAGTATACATGTAAAATAGGGGAGGAAAATTAAAGATTACATAATTACAGAAAGCTAATTGACATTTACATGATACTTAATACTATCCCTCAAGCTGTTGTATACAAAACTCGTATGTACCAAGCTTACTAGATATATAACTAGTTTCGGAACCAGCAAATGACTTGCTGAGTATATCCAATATGATCAGTTGAACTCACGACAATGTCATTGAAGAGTATCTTTTCTCTAACAAAATGACAATCAATTTCTATGCGTTTGGACACCTCATGAAATTAGTGGATTTAATGCAACGGAGTGCAGCATTGTTAACTCACACAAGTTCCATTTGACCAATCTTTTCAAATTTCAATTATTTCAATAGTTGCTTGATCCATATGAGTTCACAAGTTTCCAGCGTTATAGCTCAATCTTCTGCACTCAATATTGCAACTACATTTTGCTTCAAAATTTTCCAAGATACCTTCCTCCAACTAGAATGAAGTACAAGGAATCAAATTGTCCAATGATGATCCTAAAATGTATCAATACCCAACAGTTTTGTTCATTTCCTCGGTCCTCATAAAGTAGTCCTCTATGGAATAGATTTATATCGAAGAAAACAAATCATTGTATAATGAGTAATGACTATCTCATGGGAATATAGGAACTTAAAACAACTCACCGGGAAAAAAAAAAAAAGGTCAAGAGTTACAACGAGGTAATTTATCTTGCTAACCAACTTTCTACATCTTTTAGGGTCACGAGGAGGCTCTCCTCGACTTGCTAGAAGATTTTATCAAATTTGATCAGCCAAGGTCAGAATTTCATTGGTATTGCATCCAGTAAATGCTGAAAATTACACTGGGGGCAAAAGATGAGTTACTCTTTAACAATGAACCTTCCTATATGCATTCTAAGGACCTAACAAAGTATATTTATAATGTGAAATTGACTCCAGCTAAAAAGGTTCACAAATGCATTTAGTTTTCAACTGATGTGAAGAAGTTGAAACTCCTTCAAAGCATCTGTGGTTCCTCTCCTTCCAAATACACCAAAAAATGAGGGCTGGTTAATCTGCCAAAGTTTCTGAGTTGACTTCTTTGTCTTTTATTGGCCCCAGCTCGTGTAAGCATTTCTAACATTGTAGGGCCTCACTCAGTGTACTCCAAAAAGGCAGTTAAACATGTACCATATGTCCCATGCTATGCGACAGTATAAAAGATTGATAGCCTCTGAATGCAGTAGACATATGAAGCATCGGCTGCTTAAGTAGAATCCTCTTATTATTAAGTTATCATGTGTTAAGCATCCTCCTGTTAGCACCATCTAACCCCCAGCTTAAACAAGCTATGCTGGTTGGAAATTATGACTTTCCTAATTAACTTCCATGGACATTTTTCTATTATACTGCTGTCACTGGACAGATTGACGTAGCGTGACTTCACAGAAAAAAGTTCTTTCTCACTATAATTCCATACTCACTGTGACTTTTTCAAATACTCTTAGTTATCAATTTTTTAGAAGAAAAAAAAAGCCACACCGAGACAATACTATCTTGATTGAGCAACCTCAGTATCTATGACTTATCTCAACTGACCAAGTTCCTTGGTTTGAAAATGCTGAAAAAGATGATGCTTCTACTTAGTAATTTCAATTTCAGTCAGGTGAGCACTAATGCCCCTTCTGAACCCGCAAACAAGAAATAATAATAAAGAGCTCGACAGGCTAATTTGTCTTTCCCGAGGGTTATGGGAAAAACATGTGCTCCAAAAGACACGAGTAGGAAGAGAATACAAAGGCATGTGAGAAAATAAATCTGAGTGTGATCCTTGATTCTGGATAGCATGAGAAGACATAGGATTAATCAGATAGCAAGATGAGTTACAAGATGTGACAACTGTATCCCTCAATACGGAATTGAACATGTGATCATATAAAAAGGGTGTGAAAGATCTCGATTGTAAGCCTATTCTATTTCTCAACTACCTCATTTTGTTGTGCAGTGTAAGGACAAGATGTCTAATGAATAACCTTATCAAAAAAAAATTCTTTTTTTATGAATAACTTTATTGGGAAAAAAAAAAGAAAAAAAAAGATGTTGATGAATAATTCCATGAGAAGCCATAAAGTGTTGAAATTGAAAGATCAGATATTCAAGTGCATTAAAAATGTGAATTAAACGCCAGTTGGTTCACTTTCTAGCATGAGAAATTTTGGACTATCAAAACAACTCATAATAATAGTACCTCACGAAAATTGAGGTAGGCCTTGAATAATCGTCAAAGAAATTAATAAAATATTGAAATCCACAAATTGAAATGACTCTAATCAGACCCCGACATCAAAGTAAACCAAAAGGTGAGACTCTGCTGGACAAAGACAACAAAAAATGTAGATTGGGTGCCCAAGTTGACATGATAATTGACTAATGGTCTAATGTAAACAAGTTAGACAAACTGGGAAACATCTCCTAAAATTTGGGTAAGTTAGGATGTCTCAATAATCTATGAATTAGTATGGAGAGCCAGAAACTAGACAAATTGTAATATAGATTCTCATATTGGTTGGGAGTGGGTTGTTGTCCCCTTATATGGTCTAGGAATCCTCATCTCATGAGTTAGTTTTAGGAGTTGACTCTGGCCCGAGATCTATTTTTCTTAACATGGTACAAAAGGCGATCCATCTCTCATATTGTCGTTCTTAATCCATGCCTGGCATAAGAGGGGTGTCAGAGTGTCCCAAATTGGTTGTTGGGTCCATATTGGCTTCAGACAATCCTCACCTCATGAGTTAGCTTTTTAGATTGAGTTAGACTCAAAAGTACATTTTCTTAACAGAAAAAATGATTCCTACTAGAAAGATGAGGAAATCAAATACAATGATTGCACCTTAGATAGAGTGAGTTGGTATTGTTCAATAGCTTGGCCAATGGCAATGCAAACGGACCATATGTTGCAAAAGGAAAACGAGAGACTAACTGACCTGATCCCCAGGAAGGGAGTTGAAATCACCAGCAACAACCACAGAAGGCGAACAATCAAATTTTTCAGAAACTAGTAACTTGAATTGAGCCAAGCGTGAAAGCAAGTATCTAGCTTGCGCAAGTTTGACATCCGCCAATTCTGGATCCCTGTAGTATCATTCTTATATGTCAGCAAAAGATAAACCAATTAGGTATCCAGTCTCCACACATCCAAGAAAATGTGCTGCAATACCAAAAGAATGGGTAATCAGATATTGTGCATACCAGTAAAGGTGAGTGTTGGCGACAATGATAAGATGACAAGGATCCTTCAGCCTGAAGGCCGCCATAATACCCACACAGTCACGTTTTACTCTAACACAAGGATCATTTATGTCTCCACGATCTGCTCGACTGTTTTTCAAACTGACATCTGAAATTGGAATGAGAAAGATCACAGTTACCGAGGTGATAGGATTATGAAGCTTAACGCACCCATTACCACCAATTGTCTGCATCGAGGAGAAAAGATGAATCCGACCCATCACCTCACAACACCTTATTCACCTCCCAAAAATGAGATGTGAAAATCTCCCCCTTTTAAGTTTCAAATTTCAAGTCATTCAATTCTGAAAGAGCTGATTCTTAGATCCAATATTGGTTCTCCATATTGCTGATAGTTCAAGAAATATGAGATGGGGAAGCATTAGAATCGAAAAGGCTATCCATGCAACGGATACACAGAACCTACAATTTCTAGTAACTAGATAATTTGCTGTGGCAACTTGCAAGATCCCCATGCTACGCAATGCAACAGAATTTGGCCATTCCAGAACCAAATCACACTCTATTGGTACTGATTTCAGCCATGGATGTTTCTTTTACCATGGCATCGTTCCTCACAAGTCAAACTTAAGTATGATTCTTCCGTCACATAATGGTTGTTGCTACCAACAAAACATACCTTAACATAAGATCCAGCACAAGAGGTTTTAACTATTTCAACTGCAAATACCAATCCAGGTTTCTGAATACGATATGAAAGCCTCACTTATATTGCTCTGATAACAAGTTGCACGATGCAATAAAGCTTGCTATGGAAGTTTCTATTTAGTTGATACACATTGACTTGCTACATTTAATTAGAGGCTGACAATGACAGGTCAACTTCCAAGCTCCAATGGTATTCAGCTTTTCATAAATTTAAAACTTAAACTATAACTGTTCAAGAACCTTTGGATCTTATTGCTACAAGGCAATTCAAATATTTCCCCCTCTTTTATTTAAAGCCTAGCCATGAAATTTACACATGCATCAACTGTTTGAAGGATATTAGCTAGAACTGCAGTATTAAACCGGCCCACAATTACCCCCAAAAGGAAAGGACAAAAAAAGACAGGAAGAAGACGAATTGTTTTAATTTGCAATTTCATTAGAATTATGTTGGACAGAGTTTATTTTAGCAGTTTACTGTATAAAGACATGCTTCCCTGACTCTATATGTGACAATTTGAAACCAGATCACGCTCCAATTGTGTAAAGACAAACACAAGGTGGGCAAAAGCGAAAGCATACCACCTTTTGACACTAATTTTTTTTCTCCATCAGCAGGTAAATTTGCCTCTTTATCCACAGAAACAGTATCATCTTGAATTGAGGGTACAAGATCATTGTAGTCTATCTTCTCTTCAATGACCAGCTCTGCACTATTAGAATAGATAGCATAAATTTACAGATAAAGTGAGGTTTCTAGAAGTATTTCATTCTCCCCGAAGAAGTTAAGAAACATATCTGCCCAAACCATAAGAAATTCTGATATAGAACTCCCTCAGTCCTTAACTGATGCAACGATATAACTTTAGCATGATAGCAAGTGGTGGGGGTAACAGGAAATGATGCAAAATAAAATGTAGTTATGTGCAGTATTACTCATCTCTTTGTTCCCTTGAAGTTGTGAGGATATAAAGCCAAAGCTCTATTTAAGTGAAGTTATAATCTTATTTTTTAGCTAGAAAGCAGTGCATTATCATGTCATAGTACTCTCCAACATAATGCCTCTACAAGATGATCAGCAAATCTCCTCAAATAATACAAATAATTTCATCGCTTAGCTCAATTTCTTTTAATTATAGAGGATAAGGAAAAAGAGAGGATAGATCACCTATCCTGCTTATAAAAGATCCCGCATCCGTCACGCTTCTGCCCACTTCTTTGGACGTAGATACTTGAATAGCCAACACTTTCTATATTACTTTTATAGAAGCTATCATATTCATCCAATTCCTGAAACATAAAACAATTTTGATTAAAAGATAACCTGGAAGAAATTAGAAGTACCTATTTTATTTTTTTGGTTTACCACAACCTTTTGTGGTAAAAAAATTTATTAGAAGGAAAAATGGATGAACGGATGTTTCTCAATCTTAATTATCAAATAATTCAAACCTGTAAGCAAAGGAAATCGGCCCCGAGGCTCTTAAGAACTGTCAGGATTGCCTGTGAACGGGCTTTCCACCTGACACAAGCACATAACAAATGTCGATTCTGAGATTGCGTGTAAAAGAAAGAAGTTTAAAACTGTCTCGACCGAAGCTAATTTTATTGAATCAAGGTCAACATGGTTTCAAGTTACAACGCTTTAAAATAAACTTTACATTAGATGCTCGTTGATACTAGAAGAGAAAATTGACTTAAGCAACTATGCGTCTTTCTATTAGCACTAGCTTAGAGAATTATTGAAATACAATTATTGAAATACAATACAAGTCAATCACATTGGAGTTACCAAGGGAGAAGAGAAACGATATCCAACAGACTGTGTATATGAAATGCAAAAAGGAAGGGTTGGATATAGATGACGTACTTGAGACAAGGCCCTGGGGAGTGTGGAAACAGAGCACTCTTTACATATGCCTACAATTAGAACATCTCAAAAGCATGAAACATTGGCAAACAGAATCCATTCAAACCAATAGACTAAATGACTTGAATCTGTAAGAAAAAAAACTAAAACTAACTAGCATTCAGAATACAAGGGTCAAGAGGTCTGGATAATATCACTTGAATTTCGCATTATAGTCCGAAATGACAAATCAAAGGGCATACCAAGGACGTTACTGCACTTGATTAATTAACAGCAAATATGTGCATCGATAAAGGTTTTCCCAGCCAGATATGTGTGCTCTACTTAATACGATGGTTCAACCACAGGCAAGCAGAGGAAGGCCTGAAATTCGCTTTGTTAGGATCAGTCTCTCTTCTGACTTTCATTTGTTCGTTTGTCCAAGATGCGACATGTTCACAAAGTTCACAAGAATAAACTCACGAGAGTAATGTGGTTGATGAATAAATACTTTGTTTGGTTGGTTTTCAAAGTCAAGATAAACATTTTACAAAGTATTAGCCATAAGGATGCTCAATCATTTAATAAAGCAGCACTTAATTTCCATTACTGAAGTATTACTTGCATGCACTTTATAAAAACAATGTAATTAAATGAATTGCTTCAAGAATCTAAACATGGAAGTCCCATTACCTGAGCCAAAATGTTATATGACACAAAACTGAACTTAAAACCTGCAACAGAAGACCAAACGTACAGCACTAAATTCAGATGTATAAGAAACGCATACAAACATGAATGAGAAAGTTAGAGTAATTTACTTACCATCTGATTTACTTACTGAAGTAATTTCACTCTTTTCGGCAGGAACAAATTTTGGAGACAAAGGTCCAGGTGTCTTGCTCATTTTGGCAAAACAAATTGTTCTGTAGATATTGTAAACCAAGAACAGAAGAAAAAAATGAAGTCTTCAATGAGATAATACATAACAATCCCCCAATATTGGCTTCGTTTACAACTTAAACAAACTATGGATGTTTGTATGAAACCCCTGAACTTCCTTTTTCCGTATCTATTACCACCCTGGAGTACCTAGTGATATTAAGAGTGGTGTCAACTCCTGTGCGGTGCATGGGAGCAAGAGAAAGGTGAAAAATAGCTTAAACGTGGCTTTGCTTCCAACAGCTTATTGCCATATGGTCAGATGACTATTTGTTTTAACTGTACACTTATTTATTCTTCTCTATTTCTCGTATTAATCTGCCTTTGTTTTGTTTTTAAATACTGATCAACCGAAAAAATAGAGTTGTGCCAAACTTGTTACAAATCTAAAAAAGGCAGCCCAACAAACCACAGGCTGGTGTGATTATCACTTCCCACCAGATTTTGGTTCAGGGTGGTAATAGATACGAAAAATGGAAGTTCAAACAGGTAATACAAGCACCCTATAGTTAACGTGTGTAACTTGCAAACAGAGTCAAGTTCAAGGGACTTAAAATTGTCAAATACTTTTGAGAAATGCATTGCCTTTCTTTGAGCCAAGGGTCTATCGGAAACAGCCTCTCTACCCCCACAAAGGTAGGGGTAAGGTCTGCATACACTCTACCCTCCCCAGACCCCACTTGTGGGATTACACTGGATATGTTGTTGTTGTTTGTAAACACTTTTGAGAAATGCAATACGATTTTTTTCTATTAGTAATAAATGCAATAAGATTTATGATTTTGTGCTGCATAACAATATGAACCTGCTGCTTTGGTTTTTTTAGAACAACTCCCCCTACCATTTGTTTCTTTCTATTAGGGTACCAATGGGTGAGCAGGGCTCAAGTTAGGCAAGTCCAAATGGGTTGAGTCAATATATGGGTCAAACGAGACCCCACCCCCCACCCCCACCCCCACCCCAAAGTTTACTAGTGCCAAAATGGATTGTATCAGTTTGGATTCAAACTGCATCATAACCCAACCTGCTCAACCCAAAACCATTTTTCCAATAGTTTATTGTTTTCTATAATTTTGCTTAATCACCAAAAAGAAAAGTTTCTCTTCTTTATATATATATTTTTTTTGAGTCAAAGGTAACCAGAAGAAAAGTTTCTCTTCTTTATAGAGAGAGAAGTGTGTGAAAGTATGAGCAATATACTTAATAAACCAAACAACAAGATTCTAGTTTTGACAAAGTTTTATGTTATCATTGTCAAAAAAAAAAAAAAAAGTTTTGACAAAGTTTTCTATGGGTCAATTTGAGCTACAAACGTCACAAAACGAAAAGTTACTCTACTATTTATAGAGAGAAAAAGCGTGTGAAGTAAATGTAGAGAAATATACATAGTAAACCAAACAAAAAAATTACAACATATTTATAGAAAGAAAAGTGAGTGAATGTATAGGTGGAGAAAGATATATAATAAATCAAACAAAAAGATGGTATCTTTTTACAAAGTTCTCTTATGGATCAACTTGGGCTACACTTTGGATGGGTTATAATGAGCTGCACCTACTCAGGGCGAAGCCACATACGACTAAGGGGTTCATCTGAACCCCCTTCGGCAAAAAATTACACTGTTTATACATGGTTAAAATTATTTTTTATGTATAGATAGTAGATGTTGAACCCCTTTGGGCTTCTTCGTTTGTTTACTTCTTCATATTTTGAAACCCCTATCACAAATCCTGGTTCCGCCAGTGCACCTACTACAAAATGAATGTAGTCCTAAACCAACACCAATCAAAATATGTCTCTTATAGCCATAGATTCAATAACAATATCAATTAATCTCTTTATGTTCATGTCAACGCACAGGGAAAATCCTTACTTTCCCAGCGCACGTCTTTGTGGCAAATCATCAAACAGGTGACATGCAATAATGTATTCAATCAATAGTTATATTCATTTTTTAAATGGAACATGATATGTAAGAAAAAGTATAGTGATTAATGTATAGTCATACAAACCTGTGAGGTGGAGATGCTAAAGAAAAACGAGGAAGCAATAAGAATGAACTTTTCAGCATTTTTTCTCTCCTGTTTTGTTGTTACGACTTTAGGTGGGGTGGGTTGTGTTTTTTTTTTTTTTTTTAAAAGAAAAAAGAAAGTTTCAGTGAAGCCCAAATAACAGATCCCATGCTTGTTTTTTGCGCGGATTGTCCTTCATTTGGGGTGGTCTTTAATTTTTGTCCCTTAAATTGATGGTCTTTAATTTTTATCCTTCACATAATACTCGAGGCTCTGTGTTCGAATCCCACCTCAGTAAAAAGAAGAAGGAATTTTTGCAAGGCAGAGTTTGCAGGCAAAACTCTACCTTAAGGCTTCTAATTTTGCAAAATTCTGTCCATAGGCAGAGTGCTGCCTTCAAAATGGATCAGATTCAGTTGGTACTCGGTATACATTACTTTGGCTAAGGAACGGGAAGGACAAACCCTTGAAATGGCTTCAGTGGATGGAGAACCAAGCAGATCGGTAATCAGATCCAACTGGGGGACCACATTATTCCTGACAAATAATGTCTTAAGGCAGAATTTTGTGCAAAATTCTGCCTTGCGAATCCAAACTCTATCTTACAAATTTTTTTAAAAATTTTTGTTGAGCGGGAGTTCGAACCCGAAATCAAAAAAGTTTTAACGAAGGATTAAAATTAAAGACCACCAATTTGAGGAACAAAAATTAAAGACCACTGCAAATTGCCAGATCCCATGCGCCCAAATCCAGTTTCAGGTTCCTTGGGCTTTTGGGTTAAGAATCACCTTGGTCTTTCTCTATGGCCCAATAATATGATTCTGTTATTTGGGGGGCAATTCGCCCGATTTTCCCTATCTTGCCTAGTTTGTCATTGGATTAGCGCACTCAATATTTTAAAATTAAAATTTATATATTTGAAAAGTATATGAAAGTATTATAAGTTGCAACTTTTCTCATATTAATTTAGTGAAAAAATATATCATAAAATGTTGGTCAATGTTCATGCAGTATGAATCGAAGCGAAAAGTATCACATAAATTGGGACAGAGGGAGTAATATATATGTAATTTATAATAATGTATAAAAATGTATATGTAAAGTTACAAAAGAAGTTGAGCAACTTATATATAGTTATACAGAACATATACGATATTTATACATCGATGATACAGTGGGCTACGTCGGCTGCAAACTAGATGTTTGGGTTGTATATATGGGTTTCAAGCTTAGCAAGTTTGACATTTCAAGTGAATAATAGGGTGATACGGTTTCAAATACAGATGGAGGGTAATTAACAAGAGGGCTCATTGAGTCATTTCTTCTCAGCTTGTACTTTGATCTTGTGATGTGGTGCTGATAGTGCTACTATTGACCATTTCAAATACACTTTTATCTACTTGCTGAGAATGAGTACTAGTATTGTTAAGCACGTTATCCAGCCCAACGAAAATGTAATTATTTTACCCTTGAAGATTGCTGTTGATAACTCCGTTGTTAGGGTACTAGCCGCTGCTCTCACTGAAGAAATAGTATAAGTATTGCCATTTAGCGAATTCATCGATGCAAGCTGATTGGTGGAGCTAATTTGAGTACCTAAAAAAAAAAATTCTTCATTTAAAAAGAAGTCGGACATTATTACAGTGTAAGATTTTAAGCAGGTGGAGGTGGTGACCGATGGAAATGGTGGTGGTCATGGTGGTGTTGATGGTAACAATGGTGGTTGAGGGGAGAAGATGCTAGTGGTGGAGGAAGAAGGGAAGGGGACGGGTAAAATGGGTTGGGTTGACATGGCACGTTACGTGGTCTCCACCTCACCAAGTGTCGATCTTGCCACGTGGCATTGGAAGTCCACCTTGGATAGACTTAATGGATGAGGGGTATATTTGAACCATTTAGATAACATTGGGAGTATTTTTGAACTGATAGTATAACGGAGGGTAAATTTGATCCTTTTCGCACAGTAGAGGGGCAATTTTGACCCTTTCCCCTGATAATATTGCCAACATGTGGACCGAATTTTTTAACTTAGTAATCAAATAAATCAAGTACAACAAGATGGCTTGAAAGTGAAAGCATGATTATATTCCCAGTATGACAGTGAAATTCACATCATGACATCAACCAAACAATTTGATTGACTCTGTTAAGAAAAATGACCTCACGATCCATAAAATAAGTACAACCGCTATAGGAGATGGTAAACCACGAAACTATTGAACTATTTCAAATTCAGCACCAATTGGGAGATGATCACTAGGATGATAGTAATTTGGTAGGCCACCTTGTACATCTGACGCTCCGGGCTCTGGAAGTTCGAGATAGCTGACTGGTTTGATATCCCCTGAAGGAGAAAATAATATGTAATCTATTGTTCCAGTAAATACAGGAGTGCAGTTAGTGAAGTGTGGTTCTCCTCTGGTACTTGCATATACACTGCACAATGGAATGGGCACATCATCTGAGCTCTCTGGCAAAGTTCCCATTACTGAGGAACCTGAAATAAGGTACTGATATACCTGAAACAACAAGAACCAAAACCAACTTACTAAACACACCAATGAAATGTAAAGAATAAAGTGAGAAAAAGAACACACCAAATTCAGGCAAAAAGGTTTAAAGTGGTTAGGAAAAATGATTTAAATGTCATACATAAGCTATTGAAACTAAGAGAAGGTAAAGGTGCTTTTCAGGAAAAGCAGTGCTGCTAAAATCATTTGCAATAAAAATATGGTAGTTCAAAACCTAAGAAATGTGAGACATAAGACAAAAAAGAGAGTATTGAGAGAAACTTGGCATGATTTTTTATTGAGCCATTGTGTCTTTAAATAGTGAAGTATACTTGTGCTAAAATAGGGAAGGAAAATTAAAGATAACATAACTACGGGAAAGAATAGATCTAATTGGTTTTTGCTCAACCTAATTGACATTTACATCATTAATACTCTCCCTCAAGCTGTTGTATACAACTCGTATGTACCAAGCTTACTATATATAACTGGTTTCGGAACCAGCAAACGACTTGGTGAATACATCTACAATATGATCATTTGAATTATCAAACTTTGTGACAATGTATCTTAAGAGTATCTTTTCTCTAACAAAATGACAATTAGGGGGATTTTTTGCGGGGATTGTCCTTCAAACGCACTGGAATTAAAAGAAATAAGATTGTCCAATGATGACCCTACTCAATTGCATCTATATACCCAACAAGTTTGTTCATTTCCTCGGTCCTCATAAATTAGTCCTTTCTGTAGAGGTGATTTATATTGAAGAAAATGAATCATTGCATGCTAATGACTATCTCACGGAGAATTTAGGAACTGACAACAACTCGCCGGAAAAAAGGTCAAGTCGAGTTACCATGAAGTAATTTATCTTGCCAACCAACGTTCTATATCTTTTAGGGTCACTAAGATGCTCTCCTCAACTTGCTAGATGCTTTTATCAAGTTTGATCAGACAAGGTCAGAATTTTATTGATATTGAATCCAGTAGATGCTGGCCTGAGCCCAGATGAAAAAAATGTTCTGGAACAAGCTTTTGAAGAAGAAGAGGTGCTGAATGCTATAAACTCTTGTGCCCCAGATAAGAGTCCAGGGCCAGATGGTTTCTCAATGGCTTTTTACCAGAACTGTTGGATTATTATCAAGCTGGACATTTTGGGCACCCTCAATCACTTTCACATTAATTGTCACATGGTGAAATCCTTCAATACTTCTTTTATTGCACTTGTCCCTAAAAAGAAAGGTGCAATAGAGCTAAAAGACTTTAGGCCTATTAGTCTTATTGGTAGTGTACTAGTGTGTACAAGACCCTGGCCAAAATGCTTGCTGAAAGGCTTAAGAAGGTGATTGGAAGTCTACTCTCTGGTTTAGAATGCCTTCGTTCAAGGAAGGCGAATCTTGAATGCAGCTCTTATTGCTAATGAAATTTGGACTGGAGCAGAAAAGTGGAACATCTGGTCTTCTTTTTAAGCTTGATATAGAGAAGGCTTTTCACAAGCTGAACTGGTCTTTCCTCATCTCAATCCTAAGACAGATGGGATTTGGAGAAAGGTGGATTTGATTGATCAAATAAAGCTTCTCCACTGTAAAGTATTCAGTACTAGTAAACAGAATTCCTGTAGGTTGTTTCTCTCCCATGAGAGGCATCACACAAGGAGATTCCCCATCACCCTTCGTATTTATTCTGGCCATGGAGAGTTGAGTAGGATGTTGGAAAAGACCAAACAATTACATTGGCTAGAAGGATTTATGGTGGGCAATGGATCTGGTCCAACAGTCTCTATATCACATCTCTTGTTTGCTGATGACATTCTGATCTTCTACGAAGCTGAGAAATCCCAAGTGCAGTACCTTAACCTCCCTTTTATGCTTTTGAAGCCATGTCAGGACTCCACATTAACATGTCTGAAAGTGTCATCCTGTTAATGAGGTGCCTAACTTGGAGGAATTGGCTGACATTATGTGTTGCACAACTGGTTCTTTTCCCACTACCTATTTGGGGTTACCTCTAGGTGCCAGTCACAAATCAATTGAGGCATGGAATGTTATTGTGGAAAAGCTTGATAGAAGATTGGCTTCCTGGCAGCAACAATATCTATCACTAGGGGCAGGGTAACACTTTTTTTTTTTTTGACAATGGTAACATTTTTATATATTAACAGGTATACTATCCAGTGTTGTCAAAGACGCGCTTAAACCATGCTTAAGCCCTGAAGCAAGGCTCGAAACATGTTGAGCGCTTCGCCTCGCTTTATGTGCGCTTTAGTGTCATCATCAAGGCCCTAAGACATACTTTTCCTTGCCAATGAGCCTATCTTGAAGACATGACACTAGGTAATTGATATTTTACTTTATCGTAATGTTTTTACAATTTCTCTATCCATATATTTGTTATTCATGCTTATTATTATTATATTAAAGTCTGGGACTGTATTTTTGCACCATTGTGCTTTTTTTCACGCTTTATTTGCACTTTGTGCTTAAAGCCCCAGGTGACCTTAGAGCTTTTTTGCGCTTTTCGCTTTTGATAACACTGATACTATCTAAGTTGCGCGGACTCTCCGTTTTTGGTGCCGATCCCGTCTCGAACGGGTCGGGAGCGGGATACAGTCAACCAAGTTCGGATACTTTGACCCGAGTCCATCGACAAATTTGGGGGAAGATTGAGATTTTGATTTCTCAAAATTAAAGATAAAACAGATTTAAGATAAGGGAAATGACATACCTTCAATATTATAGTACTTTTGTCTCATTTTTGTTGCTTCATGTTTCAGAGAAACCAAGAATTCAACATTTAAAGCTCTACTTTTTATAATTTTGAATTTTCTTAGCCGAATCCCCGAACCCATATCCATACCTGGATCCACACCCCCGAATCTGACACTCGAATCCGTACCCGTATCGGATACCAGCACCCGAGTCCGAGCAACTTAGTATACTATACCAAACTGTATAGTCCCCAAGTAGATAATTACAAAAGTAGGATCACTATAAGCTACGTTTCTTTTACAAATTGTCTAGAACATCAAAAATATCTTCTGGTTCCCCTAAACATTCCAGTTTACACCAAAAATAAAAAAAGGGATAAACAATTCATCTTCAACTTCTGTATGCTGCACTGCTTGTTCTCAAAACAGCTCTGGTTTCTCCCTTTCCACACGGCCCACCAAATACATGATCCTTCATCTCTCTCTGCATGGACAAGCTTCCTTCTCTGCCCCAGCTATGTAGAACATCTTTTACCCTTGCTGGCATTACCCAACTGATCCCCCTCAAAATAATGAATAACCTTCATATCTGCTGTCCACTTACAATGCAAAAAGAGATGGTTGCTTGTCTTTGCCTGTTCCCCACCAAAAAACATCTAGAGCATAGCTGAACTCATGTACTTTTTAATTTTTCCTGAGTCAAAACAGCTTCTTTGGCCACCAGCCAAGTGAAACATGCTACTTTATAAGGAAGTTTTACCTTCCATATCATCTTCCAAGGCCAACATCCTACTTCGTTGTTACTTCTGTTCAAATCTTTGTATGCCTCATTCACCTTGTCTTTACCTTGAGAATTCCCTTGCCAAACCATAGAGTCTCCACTCCCAGTGACCCCTTCAAACTGAGCTAAAGAACTATAGAACTTAGTTATCCTTCCCAATTCCCAGTCATTGAATAGTCTCCTAAAAGTTAGGTTCCATCCCTGTTCAGACCACACTTCAGCCACAGTTACCTCCTGTGGTTGACATAAGTTGTAAATATCTGGGAAACGTTGAAACAGAGTTTCCTGGCCAACCCACTTATCCTTCCAGAATTATACCTTCATTCCAGCACCAACTTTAAACCTAACCTTTCTAATCATCTTTGGCCATAGATTTCTGATTGATCTCCACACACTGCATCCATAAGGAATTGCTACTGGATTGGTGGTCCAGCTTCCTTCTTTCCTATATTTTGCTCCAACAACCTCCTTTCATAGAGGGTTTTCTTCAGAGGAAAATCTCTATAGCCACTTATCAACAAACTCTGATTTTGAGCTTTCAAGTTCCTGATTCCCAACCCTCCTTCTTTCCTGTTGATTGTTAAGATATCCCACTTGACTAAATGGATCGTCTTTTTGTCACTGTTGCCTTGTCATAAAAAATCTCTTCCGGGTTTGTCAATTCTCTCCACTACAGTAATAGGTATTGGAAATATGTACATCATATATGTAGGAAGAGTATCCAAGACACTGTTGATAAGTGTCACTCCCCCCTCCCCAAAGACAAGTAATTCATCTTCCAATTCGTCACTTCTCACATTTCTCTATAACTCCATTCCAAATCCCCACTGATTTACTCCTGGCTCCCAAGGGCATGCCTAGGCAAACAGCAGGCAATTACCCCACTTTGCCTCCTAAGATGTCTGCTAAGGATTGAATTTCTACCACAGAGTTAACTGGATGGATATAGCTCTTCCCCCAATTGATGTGCAACCCAGAAATTGCCTCAAATATGATAAAGATCATCCTCAAATATCTGAGTTGATCCCTATTAGCATCACAAAAAATTAAGGTATCATCAGTATATTGTTAGTGAGTTATTTCCAGGTTGTTGTCTGCATTGGAGTTGACTTCAAAGCCTCTAATCCACCCATTGTATTTAGCAGTTTGAAGCATGTCATTCATTCCTTCCATTGCCAAAATGAAAAGAAAAGGTGACAAAGGATCCCCCTGTCTCAGGCCTCTCTTTGAGGAAAAGAAACCAATAGGAGATCTATTAACCAGGATGGAGAACTTCACTGCGGTAATGCAGTATTTGATCCACCTGATTCACCTAGCGCCAAAACCCATCTTCTGGAGCATTCCAAACAAATAGTCTCAATTAAGGTGATCATAAGCCTCTTGGATATCTAGTTTGCACAGTATACCAGGTTTGTTGCTTCTCTGTCTAGCCTCCACATACTCATTTGTAATGAGAATTGCATCCATTATCTGTCTTCCCTTTATGAATGCCATTTGGTGACCATCCACTAGCCTATGAATCACCTTCTTCAACCTTTCTGCTAGCAACTTTGCAATGAGAATTGCATCCATTATCTGTCTTCCCTTTATGAATGCCATTTGGTGACCATCCACTAGCCTATGAATCACCTTCTTCAACCTTTCTGCTAGCAACTTCGCTATGATCTTATAAACACTTCCAATCCAGGTAATAGGTCTGAAATCACTGAGTTCTATGGCACCCACCTTTTTGGGAATGAGGGCCACAAAAGTTGCATTGAAGCTTTTCTCAAAAACTTCCTGACCATGGAAGTTCTGAACTGCTGCTATAATATCAGGGCCAATTATATCCCAACACTGGCTGAAAAATGCCATAGAATATCCATCTTGTCCTGGAGCTTTAGCTACTGCTCAAAGGTTTTGATTTTCTTCCTCAGTGATCATAGGGCACAATCTCATATTGAACTGAGGTCTCCAAGTTTCTATTTCTGAATAAAGCTTCTCATAATAGTTCACTATCTTCCTGTTGATATCTTCAGTTCTAGTAATATTTTGAGATTTTATCAGACTCAAACTACATTCTTCTTGATTGGAAAAATGAGTCCTACTAGAAAGATGCAGAAATAAAAAAAAACGACTGCAGCTTAGATACTAGTAATGCTGTTAGAATAGGAATAGGAATAGGATTTGTATATAGTATCCTACATGGAAAAGGATTGGGATGTAGTGTCTATAATAAGGGCTCAGTGTAATAATGTATATACACAATTCAATAATATTTCTTGTAAATTTCTAACATGGTATCAGAGCATCATAGAATATTATCACCGTGAAATTTTCCGGTGACTGGATATTGTTTCCGGCACTGTCAGACGACCAGATTCTGGTTTCTACAGGTGCTGTGCAAACTCTAATAGCATCATCAGATTTAGTATCATTCAGCGACCAAACCCCATAAGCCGCAACCGGCAGAATCTTTCTCACGTGCTCCCACGGACCTCCTATAGCGTCGACGCCTGTAGCACGTCAGACACACGTGCCGGTGCATTAATCAGATTCCGATCAGGTTTTCGAGAATTTGTTTTTGGGGTGTGGTCACCCAAGCATTCGACGTCTGTCCTTCCATTTTTTGCTCAAATCCGATTGTTGAATCCTAATCTAGGGCAAACAGTTCACCTTTTCCGTTAGATCTGTGTCTTTCCGGCCGCTTTCCTGACTAATCATCGTCGTCCACATCCACCATTAGGCCGAGATGATTCATGTCCTGCACTAGATCCTGCCCCTACTGCGGACTTATCTCTTTCTAATCAACCGATTGCACTTCGAAAAGGGATGCGGTCCACTCGTAATACTAACCCCCATTATACCCTTTTAAGTTATCATTGTCTGTCATGCCTTTGTATCATTTCTGTCCTCTGTCTCCGTCCCTAAGTCTAAAGGTGAAGCACTTCCTCATCCAGGATGGAAACAGGCTACGATTGACGAGATGTCTGCTTTACATGCGAGTGGTACTTGGCAGCTCGTTCCTCTTTCTCCGGGTAAATCTATTGTTGATTGTCGTTGGGTTTATACAGTTAAAGTTGGTTTGGACAGCCAAGTTGATCGGCTCAAGGCTAGCCTTGTTGCCAAAGAGTATACTCAGATATTCGGGCTTGATTAAAGTGACACTTTCTCTCCCGTTGCTAAAATAACATATGTTCGTCTTCTTCCATCTATGGATGTTGTCCGCCATTGGCTTCTTTATCATTTGGACATTAAGAATGTTTTTCTCCATGGTGACCTTGAGGCGGAAGTTTATATGGAGCAGCAACCTAGTTTTGTTACTCCAGGGAGTCTAACCTGGGGTGTCGATTGCGTCGGTCACTTTATGATCTGAAACAGTCTCCTCGAGCATGGTTTAGGAAATTCAGCATGGTAATTCAGGAGTTTGGTATGACTCGTAGTGAAGTTGATCACTCCGTGTTTTATCGACATTCTGCTCCAAATCTGTGTATTTATTTGGTGGTTTATGCTGACGATATCGTTATTACCGGCAATGACCAAGATGCTATTATTAATTTAAAGCAAAATTTCTTTTAGCATTTCCAGACTAAAGATCTCGACAGATTAAAGTATTTTTTAGGAATTGAGGTTGTTTAATCCAGCTCAGATATTGTTATTTAGAAACGCAACTATGCCTAAGACATTCTTGAGGAGACAGGAATGATGGGATGTAGACCCATTGATACTCCTATAAATCTGAATGCTAAAATCCTGCCAGGACAGGGGGAGCGACTCAGTGATCCTGGAAGATATAGGTGGCTGGTTGGTAAGCTGAATTATCTCACAGTGACTAGACCTGACATTTCTTTTCTTGTGAGTGTTGTAAGCCAATTTATTTATTCTCCCTGTGATAGTCATTGGGATGCAGTTGTATGCATTCTGCGATATATAAAGTCAGCTCCAAGCAAAGGACTGCTCTTTGAGGATCGAGGCCATAAGCATATCGTTAGATATACAGATGTTGATTGGGCAGGATCACCTTCTGATAGACGTTCTACATTCGGATATTGTGTTTTAGTAGGAGGTAATTTGGTGTCCTGGAAAAGTACGAAACAGAGCGTGGTTGCTCAATCTAACGCAGAATCATAATATCGAGCAATAGCTGTAGCAACTTGTGAGGTAGTGTGGATTAATCAGTTGCTTAGAGAACTAAAATTTGGAGAAATCGGTCAGATGGAACTTGTGTGTGATAACAAAGCGGCCCTTCATATCGCATCAAATCCGGTATTTCGTGAGAGGACTAAGCACATCGAGATTGACTGTCACTTTGTCAGAGAAAACATACTCTCCGGAGATGTTACAAAATTTGTGAAGTCGAGATGAGCTTGCAGATATTTTCACCTTCACCAAGTCCCTCACTGGTCCTCGTATTAGTTACATTTGTAACAAGCTCGATACGACTTGTATGCACCAGCTTGAGGGGGAGTGTTAGAATAGGAATAGTAATAGGATTTGCATATAGTATCCTACATCGAAAAGGATTGGGATGTAGTGTCTATAAATAAGACTCAGTGTAATAGTGTAGATACACAATTCAATAATATTTCTTCGAAATTTCTAACAAATGCAAAAGGACCAAGTGTTTCAAGAGAAAACAAGCGACTAGCTGACCTGATCCCCAGGAAGGGAGTTGAAATCACCAGCAACAACCACAGAAGGCGAGCAATTAAATTTGTCAGATACTTGTAACTTGAATTGAGCTAAGCGTGAAAGCAAGTATTTAGCTTGCACAAGTTTGACATCGGTCAATTCCGGATCCCTATAGTATCATTCGTGTATGTCAACAGTGTATAAAGTTAACTAATTAAATATCCAGTTTCCACAAATCCAAGTAAATGTGCTCCAATACCAGAAGAATGGATAATGGACATACCAGCAAATGTGCGTGTTGGTGACAATGATAAAATGACAAGGATCCTTCAGCCTGAAGGCAGCCATTACACCCACACAGTCACGTTTTAATCTAACACGAGGATCATTTAGGTCTCCACGATCTGCTCGACTGTTTTGCAAATTGACATCTGAAATTGGAATGAGACAGATCACAGTTACCAAGGTGGCGGGATTATGAAGCTTAACACACCCATTACCACCAATTTATGCATTTGGGAGCAAAGATGAATCCCATAAGCCATCACGTCAGAATACCTTATTCACCTCCCAAAACTGAGAACTGTAAAAATCTCCCCCTTTTAAGTTTCAAATTTCAAGTCACTGAATTTTGAAAGAGCTGATTCTTTTTTACTATGGAGTTTTGTTCAGTGCCTATTCAAAAATGCACTGCTGCGTTAGATCCAATATTGGTTCTCCATACTGCTAATAGTTCAAGAAATATGACATGGGTAGAGCATTAAAATGGAAAAGGCTATCCATGCAAGGGATACTCAGAATCTACAATTGCTAGTAACTAGATAATTTGTTGTGGCAACTCGCCAGATCCCCATGCTACATAATGCAACAGAATTTGGCCATTCCAGAAAACAAATCACACTCTATTAGTGCTGGCTTTAACCATGGATGTTTTTTTACCATGGGCATCTTTCCTCACAAAACCCTCAAGTCAAGACTTAAATATGATTCTTCCGACACATATTGGCTGTTGCTACCAAAACATACAAGCACAAGAGGTTTTAACTATTTCAACTGTAAATGCCAATCCAGGTTTTCAATACGATATGAAACCCTCAGCTATATTGCTCTGATAACAAGTTATACGATTCAGTAGAGCTTGCTATGGAAGTTTCTATTTAGTTGATACATATTGACTCGCTATGTTAAATAAGAGGCGTCAAATGACAGATAAAACTTCCAAGCTCCAACAGTATTCAGCTTTTCAAGAGTACCAGGTCCATAAATTGAAAACTTTAATTATAACTGTACAAGAATCTTTGGATCTTGCTGCAACAACGCAATTCAAATACTTTCCCCCTCTTTTATTATGACTAGTTTCTCGGCACGTGCTCTGCACATGTATCCCGAGTTATTTAATATAAGCTTTTGCATAATCTCATAAGATTTTTAAATATGTTTTTGAATAAAAATATCCTCCAACAAACTTGCGTTTTAATTAAGTACCCTTTTTTTCCCTTTCTATCTTTGTTTAATGTATTCTTTTAAATTTCTCAATAGTCAGACACACTAAAATTACTGTTCTACTTTTGTCACCGTAAAATTTTATTTAGTCAAATCAAATGTTTATATTAATTGATAGCAGTAGAGGATGTAGCATATAGTCAACCAGATTAACTGAACCCCATAATTACAACAAATTGTAAATATGTTACTAAAATGTGAAAGAAATAAAATAATTTGAACCTATAAGATCAAAACTATAATGGGTTCATGGTACGAACTGAAAAATTTAACCTGAATGTAATTGTTGAATCCACCTCTTTGTAATAGCGCATCCATCCTCTTGAAATCCCGGATCTGGCTCTGCTGCCAACACTTCAAAATTCTTGGAGTAAATTTCTCAAATGTTCACCCGGCTTAGTGAAATTATGCAGTAATCTTATTTTTGTATCAATAAAATCACTCAACTTATACATTATCTTCTACGAAACAACTCCCACCGGATAAGTCACTTTTTTAACTGAAAATCTGACTTATTTGAGATTTTTTCTTACAGTTTCATCAAGAAGTGCGAAGATAAAATTTTAATTTATAATACTAATCTTTTTGGGTTGTAATTAAATCAGGAGGAGTTTCAGACACAGATAATTTCTTAATAAGGTTTTCTCCACACGTGTATGAAAGAAAAATTCATGCCAGAGAGAATAACTACTGTAAATTGGACATATCAAGTTCTCCAACCTCACCTCTTCAGTCATCCTTGTACGGGTTGTACCTATTGGCTCTTGTTGCAAGCTTTCTCGCTTCAAACGCCGCCACTAATATTTTGTGGTAGACTATGCATGTTGTTATTTTTGGTGTTGTTGGTGAATTACTTACCATTAACTTGGATAGCATGTGATTTTACTTGCAAAGATACTCATTTTTAGATCTTCCAACATATAGAATGTTAGATAAATTATTCTGATATGCTAATTTATTTCAGTTAAAAAAACCTCTAATTATTATAAAAGTAATCTGGTATTGGGTCATAATGAGTGGGTCTTGATATTGGGCCAGAATTTTTTCTTTTTTTACTTCATTCAAGGGGCCGGACATCCAAAGTCAGATCCGGTGGCTTATCTGGTGGGTTTTGAGAGACAAGTTATAAGTTAAGTGATATTATTGATATAAAAATAAGATAAGTAACTTTACTACACAATTTTACCAAGCTTTGCATCTTCTTTTACGATTTTTATAAGTGTTTTGAAGTTATATTTTCCCTGATGACTTCTTTGCCTTCGGGTATGTATAGCTTTCATAAAAGAATCTATAAAGCCTAAAACAAATTGTAAAATCAAACATGAAACTCTTTGAAATTTTAGTAAAATTGTCCTAACACCTCGTATAGTAGTAGTAATTATTTTTGGTTAAATCTGAAAATGCAAATGGGATTAGGTATTGGATGATATCCACTAACTTGCTCTCGGTCTTTCCTGTTTACGATTTAGAAAGTGAAAGCAAAAGTTAATGATAATTTATTTCTGGAATACTTAAAAATTACACATAACTACTCGCAACACTACAGCGCACACTTACTGACAACATTAAACTAACGTACATAAAACACGAGTGATGGGGATTGGGGAGAAGAGAGTGCACACTGTTCCTTAGCAATGCAGTGAATTGGCAGCATGTGATAGGAGAACATAAAACACAATTCGTCCATTATCTCGTTCAGAAATGTAGTGTGAACACCTTATATATGTGTGGGCTATTTCCATTTGAAAATCCAGATGGTTGTGACTGTCGGGTTGGGACTGTTCGTGGAGAGATAGTTAATTAGGTTATTAAGAAGGGTATTTACGTAATTTAACTTTCAAGTCAGGGTGTTCATGCTTTTAATATAATATATATAGATTATAAAGCCTTAGGCATGAAATACATCAACCGTTTGAAAGAAATTAGAAATTATATAACTGCAGTACTAAACCAGCCCACATTCACCCCCAAAAGAAAAGGACAGAAAGAGATAGGAAGAAGACGAATAGCTTCAATTTGCAATTTCATTAGAATTACGTTGGATAGAGTTTTTTTAGCATACCACATTTTGACGCTAATTTTTTCTTTCCATCAGCAGGTAAATTCTCCTCTTTATCCACAGAAGCGGTATCATCTTGAATTGAGGGTACAAGATCATTGTAGTCTATCTTTTCTTCAATGACCAACTCTGCACTATTAGAATAGCGTAAAATTTCAGATAAAATTATAGAAATATTTCATTCTGACTGAAGAAGTTACAAAAACAAATCCATCCAAACCATAAGTACTTCTGATATACAACTCCCTCAGTCCTTAACTGATGCAACGAATAACTTTAGCGTGATCGGAAGTAACTTAAGCTATTGGAGTGGTGGGAGTAAGAGGAAACAATGTGAAATAAATTTTAGTTATGTGCAGATTACTCTCAAACATGATGCCAAAGCTTTACTTAAATGAACTCGTAACTAATCATCTTATTTTTCAGCTAGAAAGCAGTGCATTATCATGTCTGAGTACTCTCAAACATAATGCATCTATAAGATGACTAGCAAGTCAACTCAAATAATGCAAATAACTTCATCGCTTAGCTTAGGGTTTCTTTTAATTATATAGAGGTTAAAATAGATCACCTATCCTGCTTATAAAAGATCCCACATCCGTCATGCTTCTTCCCACTTCTTTGGACGTAGATACTTGAATAGCCACCACTCTCTATATTACTTTTATAGAAGCTATCATATTCATCCATTTCCTGGTACATAAAACAGTTTTAGTTAAAAGATAACGTAGAAGATATTAGAAGCTTTCTTTTTCTTTTGGTTTCCCACCCGGTGTCTTGTATCCACTTCAGGGCCCAACTAATAAGGATTCGTGTTGGGAAGTCCCACTTTGGGGGTTTGGGGGCAGGGGGTTAAACTGTTAAAGTGCACCCTACCAAAGGCGACTCCATTTCCACGGGCTCGAACCCGAGCTCTCTAGTTAAGGATGGAGGAGTGCTTACCACTCCACCACAACTTTTTTGGGTAGAAATTGTTATTAGAAGGAAAATGGATGATTGGATGTTGCTAAATCTAAATTATCAAACAATTCAAACCTGTAAGCAAAGGAAATCGGCCTTGAAGCTCTTGAGAACTGTCAGGATTGCCTGTGAACGGGCTTTCCACCTAGCACAAGCACATAACAAATGTTGGTTCTGAAATTGCGAGTAAAAGAAAGAAGTTTAAAACTTTGTCTCGCCTGAAGTTTATTGAATCATGGTCAACATGGCTTCGAGTTACAATGCTTTTAAATAAACACGTTAGATGCTCTTCAACTACTAGAAGAGCAAACAAGTAAAATTGACTTAAAGCAACTATGCATCTTCAATTAATACTAGCTTAGAGAATTACTGAAATCCAATACCAGTCATATGCTCGTGACTCCAAGTCTGGAGGCGTTTCTCGATAGTCAACATCAACAACAACAACAACAATAATAATAATAATAATGTAACTTAACATGAAACAATCATATTGGAGTTTCCGCTATATTGCATAAGGATATAAACAGGTCAATTTGGGTCCCACTCAAACATGTCATCTATCACATTGGAATTTCCAAGGGAGAAGAGAAACAATATCCAACAGACTGTGTGTATGAAATGCACAAAGGAAAAGTTGGATATAGATGGCGTACTTGAGACAAGGCCCTGGGGAATGTGGAAACAGAGCAGCACCCTTTACAAATGCCTACAATTAAAAAATCTGAAAAGCATTAAAAATTGGCGAACAGAATCCATACAAGCCAATAGATTAAATGACTTGAATCTGTAAGAAGGAAAACAAAAATTAACTAGCATCTCAGAATACAAGTGTCAAGGTATGAGATAATATCACTTGAACACTATAGTCCGAAATGACAATTAAAGGACATACCGACGATGTTACGACACTTGGTTAATTAACAGCAAATGTGTGCATCGATAAAGGTTTTCCCCGCCAGATATGTAAGCTCTACTTAATACGATGGTTCAACCACATGCGAGCAGAGGAAGGCCTCAAATTCTTTTTGTTAGGATCAGATCTCTCTTCCGACTTTCATTTGTTCGTTTGTCCAGATGTGATATGTTCACAAGAGAACTTCGGTTGATGAATAAATACTTTGTTTGTTTGGTTTTCAAAGTCAAGATAAACATTTTTCTGTGTATTAGGCATATAAGGATGCTCAATAGTTCACGAAAGCAGCACTTATCTTCCATTACTGAAGTATTACTTACATGCACTTTATACAAACAATAAAATTAAGTGAATTGCTTCAAGAAATTTGAACATTTAAGTCTGATTACCTGCGACAAAATGTTATATGATACAAAACTGAACTTAAAACCTGCAACAAAGGACAAAAAGTACAACACTAAATCCAGATGTATAACAAAAGCATACAAACTTGAATAAGAAAGTTAAATAATTTACTTACCATCTAATTTACTTACTGAAGTAATTTCACTCTTTTCAGCAGGAATAAATTTTGGAGACAAATGTCCGGGTGTTGTGCTCATTTTGGCAAAACAAATAGTTCTGTAGATATTGTAAACCAAGAAAAGAAGAAGAAAATGAAGTCCTCAGCCAAACTTCAAAGGAGATAATACATAAGAACCCCCTAATATTGGCTTCGTTTAGACATGGTTTTTTCTTCCAATAACTAATTGTCACATTGTCTACAGACTAATCGTTTTAACTCTGTACTTATTTGTTCTTCTTTATTTCTAGGGTGTGTGTTAAAATGCTGGTCTGACAGGAAAAATAGAGTTGTGCCAAACTTGTTACAAATCTAAAAAAGAAAGGCAGCTTAATGCACCAAGCACCCCGTGTTGACGTAAGGTTCGGGAAAGGGCCGCACCCCAACGGAATGTAATGTAGGCAGCCTACCCTAACGCAAGCATCAGTGGTTGATTCCACTTCTCGAACCCATGACCTACAGGTGAAACCGTACCTGTAGCTAGGCCAAAAAAATGAAATTCCGGCACCTCGCCCTACCATTTGTTACTTTCAAGAAGCTGCTCCCATGGGTAGGTAGGGCTAAATTTAGGCGTGTCAAAATGGGTTGATTCAACAGATGGGTCATTACCCCCCCCCCCCCGGCCCAAACCACCAACAAAGTGTATTTGTGCCAAAATGGATTGTGTCAATTTTGATAGAAAACTTGCACCATGACCCAACCTGCCCAACTCAAAGCTATTTTTACAATTGTTTATTGTTTTCTATAATTTTGCTTAATCACCAAACAGAAAAGTTTTCTTTTCTTTATAGATAGAGAAACTGTGAAAGTATGAGCAATATACTTAATAAACCAAACAAATAAGATTCTAGTTTTGACAAAGTTTTCTATGGTCAATTTGGGCTACAAACGTCACAAACCAAAAAGTTGCTCCATTCTTTATGGAGAGAAAAAAGTGTGTGAAGTAAATATAGAGAACTATACATAGTAAACCAAACAAAAAAATTACAACATTCTTTTTGACAAGGTTTTCTTATGGACAAATTTGGGTTCGAACAAAAAGTTTCTCAATTATTTATAGAGAGAAAAAGTGAGTGAAAGTACCAGTGGACAAATATACATAATAAATCAAACAAAAAAATTCTATCTTTTTACATCTCTTATGGGTCAATTTGGGCTACACTTTTGCATGGGTTAAATGAGCTGCACCTAAATTGACCTATAATAGGGGTCGTTTGGTAGCGGGTTAGAGTTATGAAGGTATTAGTAATACATGGATTAGTTATGAGGGAATGCATGTATTATTTTATGCAAGTATTAGTTATTCAGGGTATAGTTATTCATGTATAGATATTCCACCTTTTGTCCTACATAAAATAATATATGGATTCCCTAATAACTCGTACATGTATTAATTATGCGGGTTTCTAAATTGCAAACCAAACAGTATACTAATTTTATATATGAATAACTCAAACACAGTATTACTTATGCAGGATTTTAATATATGAATAACTTACTCCTAACCAGCTACACCGATACATTGTATCTCATATATGTGAAATAATTAAAAAACACTACTAAAGAAAGAGATAATTTTTGCTTTCCTTTTCTTAGTTTTTTCATTTCCCTCCTTAGCAAATAAAATGAGCACTTTGTTCAATGTTTTCAGTGGATTTATGTTTAACGATAGATTTTGTCACTGTGGCCAATCATCAAACAGGTGACATGCAATAATGTATTCAATCAATAGTTATCTTCAAATTTCAATGGAAGATCATATGCAAGAACAAGTATAGTGATTAAAAGGAGTGACATGTATAGTCATACCTGTGGGATGGAGAAGCTAAAGAATAAACGAGGAAGCAACAACAATGAGTTTTCCAACATTGCTTCTGTTTTGACTTTGAAGCTTTTTAGACTTTTAGGAGTCGTTATGGTCTTCTTTCTTACTCCCTTCCTCACGCATGCCACTATAAATATTCGCCCCAAAATAGTCATCCATTTACAAAAGATGTTAATTAATTTTCTCCTACTTTACCCTTAATGTTAATTCTTTTTTAAAGTAATCAATATTAATTAAAGTATAATTAATTGAAGAGATATAAGAATAATGTAGTAAAAATATACTTTTATTTATAAATTAAGGGCGTGTAAAATGAAAAGTGAACAAGTAATATTGGGAATTGACATGAATATACAATCCATAAATAAAATTGGCATGTTTTTAACCAAATATTTTATTTAGCAAATGAAACCAAAAAGAAATGGCATTGAGTAGCCATTTGTGTATTTTGCCGGCTCAAAAATGGGGGAGGGAATTCCCTCCCCACACCCCCCCCCCCAACCCCCAAACCCCCCAGGCCCCTAATATCACGCTATCACCCTCCAAAGATAGGGTAATGAATATCTTTTAATATATTTGATTAAAATCTCTGATCAATTGTAAAAATAATATAAAAAGAAATATTCTTCTTTCACATCAAATTTCAGAATGTATACTTGAAGGTTATAGTTCATAGTTTGATATTTTTATCTTTTTTATACATAATAAATATACATTGTTTAATAGCATAATAATTATAATGTATACATGGTACTTCACAATATATAATAGAATGTATACATGATACTTCATAATATATTTCAAAATGTATACATGGTACTTCACCATATATACCATAATGTATACACGTTACTCTTCTTCTCTATCGAATTCCGAAAATGTATACATGGTTTGATGGTAATGTATATATGGTACTTCATAATGTATATCAGAATGTATACATGGTACTTCGCAATATATAACGGAATGTATACATGGTATTTCACAATATATCATGGTAGATTTTCGATTTTGATTGGAAAAAATTAAAACAAAAGGAAAGAGAGTGAAAAAGTGGAGGAGAGATACACAATAATGTATAGATGGAAGAAATAAGAGAAAGGATGAAATTGTGAGAGAGAAAATAGGAAATAAATTTATGTGGAGGATGTTTTATGCCAACTTATTAAAATTTGGCTAATCTATGCCAATTAGGTCTAAGAGTTAGCACACCATGCCAAATTGGGATGGAGGGAGTATGTTTCGGGCAATTCGCAGAATTGCCCTTCTTTTGGGGTGGTCTTTAAATTTTGCCCCTCATATTTGAAATGTTTAAATTTTGCCCTTCGGCTAACACCCATAGGTTCCAGGTTCGAACCCACGCGCAGTCGAAATTTTAAAAAAATTCGCAAGGCAGTTTAAATTTCGCTATGCCGCCAACAGCATACACTTGTTAAGGAATTACACATTTTATGCCGGACCCGGCATACTCATGCCTTATGGGCAGACTTGGCATAAGTATGCGGTCCGACATAACGATAATTCTTCGCAAAGTTAATGGGGTGACATCTTTTAATGGAACGAAGCACATGCGGACGGGCGTAACTTTTGTGAAGGAATTATCAAAGTTATGCACGACCGTATACTTATGCCAAGTACGCCTATAAGGCATAAGTATGCGGGTCAATACTTTTGATAGTTATTCACGAAAGTTATGCGGGTGGGGGCATACTTTTAATGGGCAAACTTTTATGCGGACCGACATAACTTTGTGAAGGAATTATCAAAGTTATGCGGACGACATCTTATCTTGCAGTACGCACAAGGCATAAGTATGCGATCCAGCATACTTTGGTATTCGTAACAAAGTATCACGGGGTCTGACATAGCGAAATTTAAGCTTCTGCCTTGCGAATTTTTTTAAAAATTTTATTTAGCATGGAATTGAACTTTCCGACCTATGGAGTGTGCCGAGGGGGGGTGAATTTTAAAGATTTTGAATATGAGCGCAAAAATTTAAAGACCACCCCAAACGAAGGGCACTCCGCGCAAAAAAATGGTATGTTTCTGTATAGGTGTCAGTGAAGCCCAAAAACAGATCCATGCTAGCGAACGATTCAGAGTCCATGCTAGCGAAATTTTTTTTTTTTTTTTTTTTTTTTTTTTTGTTTGTTTGAGTCAGGATTCGAAGCCCAAACCTCATGGTATTAGGCGAAGAGAAAAAATTAAAGACCAACAATTTGAGGGACAAAAATTAAAGACCAGTGCCCTGGAAGGGCAATCCGCACAAAAAATGACATTAATATGACCACTAATTACAACTTTTATGGATACTTTTAAATATTTATTCTATTTTTCATTTTGTAGCAATTCAAGCCAAACATCATATTCTTGATTGTAGGCTCCAATACTAGTAAAATTTATCCCACCTAATCTTCCAAATTTTATTAGAATTCAGATTCGGAGAAGGGTCAAAATTACTTCCCGTCCACCTATCAAGCCCTAAATACCTCCGTTGTTATTTTTTAGAGTAAAAATGCCACTATGACTAACGGTTGACTGGATGAGACTTAAATTTAAAACGTGACAGCTTATAATTGGTCCAAATGGTATAATACTAGGAAAAATATTACGATAATTTAAACTTGGAATATTACTTTAATTTATGAAATTGCAATTATGTATGAAAGTGAATACTGAAAAAGAATACTGTAGCTTTTATCCTCTATACCTCAGCCAAACAAAAAAATTAACAAAGAAATAAATTAATAAGCAAAATAGCGAGGAATAAATTGAATGATGTTCTTTTCGATAAATATAAGTCTATCTACCACTATTACTTGATAATATTGCATTCCAACTTGCGTAATCAAAAAAATCAAGTATGCTTGAAAGTGAAAGCATGATTAAAGTCCCATTATGCACAATGAAATCTACATCAACCAAACAATTTCATTGACAATATGAAATTGCGTAACCCATGCAATTGATAGAGAAATCAATCCCACCATGAGAATGGACAATGACATTATTGGCTCTAGCTAACTGGATTTTTTTTTTTTTCAATCAAGAAATTCAGTGGTGTTGTGACCAGTGTACTTATGGTCCACTTATCCAGGGCTGCTTTCTCGATTGCTATTAAGTATTAGCATCGTCCATCAATTTTATATGACTCGGCTTATCTTAAATCATTACTTTAGTTTATCTTTTGGTAGTTGCGTGGAAGAAATTATTAGCAATTCTCAATGTATTTTTTTGAGGGTCACATCGGTTAGTTTAGAATGTTTGGTCTTATTAGGAATTTTAGACTTTCTGCAGAATTCTTCTTCTCCTCCCTGTCGTAGAAAATTGAAGACACATTGCATTTTGCGATTGAATTGTGCAGGTAATATTTCATTGAGCATATATTTTATCCTTAACGATTTGATGGTTTAGGTGAATCGGTGAAGAAAACTAAAGAACATCATTGCTCAATTTGTTGAACTTGAAAAAAATTTGTTTGAAAAAGACAAAGTGGGTCGTCTATTAATTTTTGAAGGTTTACGTTGAAGCAAACCTTGAAAATTGTTGGGGTTGGTACTAGAAGGTTGTGCCAAATTTGAAGTTGATTTAGAAGCAAAACAAATTGTGTTGACCAGTAATAATATTATAGTCAAATTCCGGTGATCCATCAGGATTTGTGAAAAGGTAAATTTTGTCATCAATTCGAATTTTCTTGGATTTTTCACAAAAAAATTGGTGATTCGTTAGGATTTGACTAGAAATTTCGACGATTATTGTGACAATGCAAGTTTTGGCCGTAAATTTAAAATCCTGGAGATTCATCAGGATTTTGCTACGTAAACCTGGCAGCGAATCTATATCTTGCAAAACTTTTTTAACGAGGTCAAAATTTATATGATGGCACTGAATCATCCTATTTGTGCAAATACATCGACCTCTTGAACAACTTTTGGATTGAGTTTGACCAAAGTCCATTTTCTTTTTATGATAATGAGCCAGACCCATCTCATTCATATTGTTTAATCCAATGATTAACAATCTCTTATAAATTTCAGACAAGATAAAGTTTATGAATGTAATTTTTTTTTTTAACGTAAAACATCAAAAAAAAAAAAAAAAAAAGATTGATTATCCTCCTTGCAAAGACTTTTTTTTTAATTTAAATGACCACTGCATGCGGTGGCTATATTTATTAATAAAATAATTTGTACAAAACAATAAGACAACAAAGGAAATAGAAAAATACTAAAATATACTTAGTTTTTTTTTTTTTTTTTTTTTTTTTGGCGGAGATTTGATGCATTATGTGGAAATTTTAAACAAACAGGTCATGTTACGAAGTGTGCAAGTTCAAAGATACTCAAAGCAATTCACAACCACTACTAGTAGAAGCATAATAGCATGAGGAGGATCAACACTTTTAGATTGTAGCAACAAAAGCAAGGAGTGTTGTATGTTGCATTTGTTGGTGCTAGGGGTGTATGGACCGGGTTGGTTCGGATTTTTTAAATATCAAACCAAATTAATTGTATCAGGTTTTTAAATCTATAAATCAAACCAAACCAACAAAAGGTGGGTTTTTCGAACTTGGGTTGTCTCGATTTTTTCGGGTTGCTCGGGATTTTTGGGTTTTTTCCGGCCAAGTCTTCATACAAAACATATAACTTGTACTTCAAATACTTCTTTAGTCCTAATAAGATATCACTATCTAATTAAGATATTATTTAAGAAAATAACACAAAATGTGAGATCAGAGATGACATTGTACTAAAATATTCAAACAAAAAAGTAACGAGAAAATCGCATAAAATAAAATGATCATAATCTAAAAGTACTAAGTCATGCTATAATAAATATGGCTAATTTATAAGGCATATAGAAAATGATCATAATTTAAAAGTAGTAAGTCATGCTAAAATAAGTAAGGCTAATAAGTATTAATTACATGACTAGATATTAAAGAAAAAAATAACATAAAGTTATGTATTTTCACTATTTTAGAATTGATTTCTTTTGTTAGCATTAGTTTTTTTTTTTTTTTTTTTTTGTCATTCCTAGTATTTTTATTTTAGCATTAGTATGAATTTGATTTTTGTTGATTTACTAACATCTATGGACTATAAATCTTATTGGACAATTTAGAATTCTAAATCTAAGCTTGAAATAATATATTAAAAGAGAAAAATCTATGAAAAAGTTTAAGAAATATTTATAAATTACATTATAAATAAACATTTTTGTGTATAAAATATTTTTGAAATTTTATATATGTAATGTCGGGTTGGTTTGGTTTGGTTTGACTTTTTTTAGTTAAAACTAAACCAAACCAATGGCGGTCGGGTTTTTCTTTCTAAAACCAAATCACTAGTCGAGTTTTATTCTCGATTTGATTTGGATTGTCGGTTTAGTGCGATTTGTCGGTTTAGTACGGTTTGTCTGTTTCCTTTGTACACCCCTAGTTACTGCTACTGCTTTCTACAATAATTAGTTCTAGATCTTTAGTTGTAGGAAGGAATCTAATGGTTGATTTAGTAAAATAATCGGGTTTTTTAGTTATAGTAATCAAGAGTCTTAGACTTTAGCTACATATAAGAGGAGTCTACTACTTTGTTTACCTGGCTATATAAAAATCTATACTCCCTCCGTCCCAAAATAAGTGTCACCTAAGCAAAATTAGGCCCATTAAAAAATCAATAAACACAATGTAGTGTTTACTAAACTACCCCTATTTATTACTCCTTCTATCTCAAAAAGATTGTCTTGGTTTGACTTAACACGAAGTTTAAGAAATAAAGAAAAACTTTTAAAATATATGGTCCAACACAAGTCTTAGATATTTGTGTGGCTGTCAGCTCATAAAGTTAAATTGTTTCTAAATATAGAAATGTGCCAATCTTTTTTGGACAAACTAATAAGAAAAGCAAGACGATCTTTTTGGGACGGAAGGAGTAGATGTTTTTTAAGAATTGAGCAATATATATTAAAGAAGACTGTTTCTTTAATGCTAAAGGGTATAGTTGGAAACATTTATCAATTTTTATTTTGAATTCCTAAAATGACACTTATTTTGGGACAATTTTTTTTCTTTTTTAAATAAGATAACACTTATTTTTGAACAGAGAGTATCATTAATAAAATTTATAAGACACTAATTTTCATTCATATTTTCAACCTTATTTCTCTCGTCTCTCTCTTAAAAAATCATACACCTACGACCCACGTTCTGCATAATTTGTTGGTTTCAAACTAAAGTTTTAGACCTCCCACCTAGCAATAGCATCAACATGCGAGTTTGTGCACTAGATTAATGTAGAGCTATTAGCCAATGGCTGTGGTTGACAAGATAATACACAACGAAATCATAGCAATTTTCAAGATTTAATAGAAGGATAAAAGCTACGAGTATTGCTATAAGATCACCACATCATTGGGGCCCGGCCTGGTCAATTGTTTATGTCATATACTATACAAAACTTTTCTTTTCACTGCATTAAACTAAATCTATTTAAGTACAAATATGGGAATTGGGACTTCTCTAGTACCCATGAGAATCTAAGCTAGAATCTTTGCACAGACGTGTGATATTTTATTAACAATCAAGACACCTGATATTGTATTAAAATCGTGATAAAAAGGTCGCTATATGACAAGAACCATTCAGAAGGACATGACATAATTTTTTTCAGATGGTGTCATGCACATGGATCTCGAATTGTGAAATTGCTAACCAATGAAAAGCACCACTAATTGTCTCCTTTTCTTATTTTGGCCCACCTGGATTGTTTAATTAAAATTGAGAAGAATTGAGATGATGGTTTACTTTTACTTCTCACAGAAGGCTCAACGCATGGACACTTAATTTGTAAAACTATATACAGAATTTTTCTGCTTTGTAAGGAAAGAAAAGGAAACGAAAAAAGGTAGAGGAAAAACTGAAAAGAAAAATTAACTTTCAAATTAAAATAAGTTACACAATTAGGAAGAAAATCATTTCTTTTCGTTGGAGTCGAAAAGAATGTGTGTGAAAGAAATCAAGTAGAGAATTGGGTTTAAAGTAATTCTCGATTTTTTTTTTTTGAAAAGATTTAAAAATTGTGGGGTGAGCCCAGATACATAAAGATTTATTGTTGAAGGAGCACTTTGAGACAAGCAGTTAGACGAACCGACACAGCCACACGCAAAATAACCTTTGGGACCAAGATCCAAATTGCGTTTCAACCAGGAAATAATTAAATCTTACATATAACACATTAATGCATAATGCAAACACATATGAGCATAATGCCATAATGTATACGTATACTATATAAGAACACAGCGGAATTCAGTGTTGTGATTTTCAGAACATATCAATTTTTATTATTTATAGAGGTCTTTCAACTAAATTGATGGCCTAAAGTCAAAATTTTATAAAAGGCCTTAAACTTTTTTTAAAAAATTATGTAAATTCCTATTTGAAGTATGTTTGTCTAGCTTTTGCAGATGGAACGTTGTTAGTCATTATCTTAACCTCCACTACTAACCGTATATGCATAAAATTATTTCTGCATATGCCTAATAACTTGCTACAAAAACAAACTTTAAAGAATGCCTAATGACTTGCTATAATACTTTTAATTGTGCATCTGAAAATCTGAAATCTCGTTTATAAGGGGAGAACAAAGCTGAACCTTATGCACCGCACACATGAATATTTTATGCATGTTCTTTCTAATTTTATTCACAAAAGAAATGGAATTCCTAAAAGAAGTATGAACAGAACGAATTGGTATTATATTCTGGTACGGTTTAGCCACCATAAATTGTTATATGTGCATAAGAATATGTTTTATAAGGCGGGGGAGTAAGGCGAGGCGTTTTACATATGCCTCGACGAGGCATAAGCCCCATTGATATTTAATTTTTAGTATTTCATAAAATAATATAATTACAATAAATATTTTTAAATAGGTAAAATTACATAAAAAATAAAAGAAAACTGTAAATAAATGAATATATATATATATATATATATATATATATATATATATATATATATATATATATATATATATATATTATTATAGATGTGTTTGGTCCTCACAAAATACTAATTAAAGCAATCGATTATGCACCACTTATAATTTGTAATTATATGTAACATAATTTTACAAGTATAAATAATACAATGAAATAAAAGCTATTATGAACTGCAAATTAACTTTAACATCTTAACTTTAAACAATGAAAAAAATCACAATTTCTTAAAACAATATTGCTATAAAAATATTCATTTTATCTCCATATAAGCAAACAATCAATAAAGCTTCTTCAGTATGATAATTAAAACGTTACTCCTTCATGAATAAAATAAAATTACTTTCAAATAGCGAAATAATAAAATATGAAAAGTTTGATACATAGGACAAAAGACAAATGATAAGTGAAAATGTACAATTTGGCTATGTATTTTTAAAAGAAATATTAAGTAATATCCACCCTCACGATGTTTTCAAATAGTAAATATGCAATATTATGACTTGTTAATTGTTATTTGAGTTACACCCAATCTTCTTATTTCTATAGGTGAAAAACTATTAAGTATCATTCATTTGTTAAAGAATTATGAGGGTCAGCGATTTTAATTAAAGAATTTAACATATAATTTGTGTAAAAATTGTTAGGCGAGCCCCGAGCTTTGGGCTTTCGGCCTGTTTATTAGGAAGTACGGTCGAGCGCTTAGGGCGTAAACCGCACAAGAACTACGTCCCGCACGTGAGCCCCGAGACGTTTTGTCAGTGCCCCGCCCCGGCGCGAGTCCTGAAAATGCCTTTTAAAACGATGATCGTAAGTAGTGCATATATTATATTAAGCTCTTTTAAAAAATAAATAAAAAAATAAAAAAACCTTTTACTGTATCCGAAAATTATCTGACATCTCATTTCTAATGAAGAGAATCAAATTTAGGTGAATTCCATGCACACACATGAATGTATAGTGCATGATTTTGTTTTTTTCCACAAAAAAATAAATAAAAATTATATAAGGTTGATTAAGAATTGTCATTTTGTTCTGGTAGCTGTCACTAGTAGATTTGATGCATTACCTAATTAAATCCCTACATGCACATGGACTTATAATTCTGAGAGTGCTCCCTTTTTTTTGAGATTCATAACAATGCACCACTAATTGCTATATTAAGTAGTGGAATTCCACATGCCCCACTAAATGAACTTACCTATAATAACAAACAATTGATTTAAGCCAAAAGTTCCACAAAGTATAATGATTTGGATTCTTAATTGAGAATAAGATCATTTTTTTCTTTTCTTCCATCCCAATTTTTAAATCCCATTTCTTTAAATATGCAAAGTCAAATTTTGTACCTGATGAAAATTATTTAACTTTCTAACATGATATTTACAAAGTGACAAACACTGATGCGTGAAGTGAGTGATGTGTTCCGATGACAGAGTTATGACTTTTTGCCTATTTGTATTTTCTGAGAATTCACATACAGTTTATTTATTTTAACACAATAAATTAATTTTGTGATTTTGCTGTTATAGCATGAACAAAGTTAAGTGATACTATATCAAATTAGCTCAATATTTTATACAATAACTACCGTGTATATGTCCTGAAATTAATCATTTATTTTTGGAAAGCGGGAATGATCTGAACCTAGCATCCAGGTGTAGTTACTAATTTTATATGCATGAAATCCCTCGGTACGTGACCTATTATATTATATTAACATCTTTTAAAAATATATATATAATAATCTGACATCCTGCATAGAATGTAGAGAACCTAAACTTGAACATATGCACAGATACATGAATAGTAAATGCATCAAGAAAGCCAGAGCTCTTCATAAATTAATCCACTTTTTGTTCTGGTAGTTGTCACTATTAGGATAGACCAAATATTTATATAATCAGATCACGTATAAGATAATTGCAAGTAAATTTTTATGATAAGAATTGAGTACCTTGTAATCTGATTAAAGTGGTACTAATCTGCTATAATTGATTAATTACATATATATATATATATATGTGTGTGTGTGTGTGTGTATTGTCAGTTAATATAATTTTGGTGAGATTAGGATTGTCATCTAGGTTGAAACGAATAAACTACATGAATCCTAAAATAATAACATTATGAGCTTTTTTTAGTGTCATTACTTCAACCTCTACCTAAAATCAATTAACCAGCAATGTTTACACAAAAACGAGCTAGCGAATTCATTACTTTAAATTGAAAACAAAAATCATTACTTTAAACGTTGAGGCAGTTTGCATTTAGCACTAAATACGGAGGTCCCCAAATTGGACCTTAAAAGAAATTAAATTGAAACATTATAATTCACAACTAAAGAAATCATCAAATTTTCTTGAGCAGTAATTGAGTTGGTTAGCAACTTCATCTCTCGATCTTTTTCTCTTGTGAATCAATCATATAAGTTGAAACTTCATTTTGAGGTTTAATTTCGGCTATTTTCGTTTATGTTCTTTTTATGTCTAGTGTAATATTTTTTTTTGTTGCATGCTTTAGAATTTCATGAAATTTTCTTGGTATTTTTGGTTAAATATATTTTTCTACTGTTTTCGTCAAATCTAATGAACATAAATTGTTAAATATTTGACAGACACTAGAAGTATTAACTTTTGACAAATTTAAAAGACCAAAATTGCTCAATGCACACTTACAGGGACTACTCTGAACCTATCGTCAAACTCAAACATAATGGACCATTTTATCATTTTCTGCAATTATGTAATTCTCCAACTTGCTATAATACCTGAACTTGAAGTTACAATGAGATCCGATTGGATTAATAATAACTAAAAAAAAAAAAATATTCTTAACTTAGGCCATTGGAATTCCAAAACTTTCTAGCAATTCTTGGGGAGTAAAAATTAAATAGACCTTTTAAGTAATCATTTTATTCACATGCAATTTACAAATGACAAAATGCTGTATCAAAGCGAGACAACCAAACACCTAGGGCACGCTGCCCGACCCAACCATTTCGAAAGCATTAAAAAGGTGAAAAAGTTATAATAAAACAAGGGAATTGTCTTTATCTTTGTAAAAGTGAGCAAAGGAACCCAAAAAAGATTTTTTTTTTTTTTTTTTAACAAATGGGGAAGGGGATTACGAAAAAAAAAAAATCTTACAAGTGTAATCCCACAAGTGGGCTCTGAGGAGGATAGAGTGTACGCAAACCTTATCCAATGTTAATTTTTATAATCAATTTAAAATAAATAATAGAATGGGTGAAAATCATTTACACCCCCTAACTTTGCTTTAAAAATCAAACTCCCCCCTCAACTTTGAACAACAGTCATTCTCCCCCCTTTATTCTAATTGACTTTTTAAAATTCTTATTTTACCCTTACATTATCAACTTTTGTCTTCTTATTTTTTTACTTTTTAAAATCAAGATATTCTTCATTTTTTTTAATCTATGTAACAAATTTCTTATAAAAAATAAACATTATCTTCTGGGTGAAAAGCAGTGGGAAATATTAATTGAGTATATAAGTTAATAATGTTTTATAATGAAATAAATTAGCAGAATAAAAACAATAAATTTTATTAATAACAATCAAAACACTAATATCTATTTATACAACTGAAAATAACAGATAATACTAGCTTTATAAATATATTTTAGTGCAACTAATACACAAAACAAATACAATAGAGACAAATTCTTAAAACATATTTATTTATATTGTAAACGAATTTTAAATTATAATTTAAGAAATATCCATTAATTACAACCAAAACTTGTTTATTTTTGTGGACAATAGAGAATAAGAGAGACGTAAATTTAATCATACATAGACATGCTTGTACATGCATATGTAGAAATAATTTATAAATATTACTACTATACTTTGGTAATAAAATTTCCAGTTACAAAAAAAAATATATATATATATATATATATATATTGAGATAACAATTATAAAAAAATAGCATTAGATTTTGTGATAAATTCATAAAAGTATTATTCCACTTAATATGTTAATGAACTTAAATAAATTTATTGTCACGACCCGACTAGGGCCATGACGGGTACCCGGGGCTAACCACCGAGCACCACTCATTCTATTACTTATCCTGCCTTCATTCATATTTCTCATCATTCATAATCATAGAAGGCGACTTTCATTTAATACATATTTACTTTATAAACATTAGCCCCTTTGGGATATCAAAATAATAATATACATACGTACATATACATGTGAGATACTTGTGAGACCATACTACCCACACATACGCATCTACGAGCCTCTACTAGAGAACTAGACATATGGACGGGACAGGACCCCGTCGTGCTCAAAATATATGTACACAAAATACTGTCTCAAAATAGCACCTCCGGAATAAAGGAGGGCTCCCTCGATCGCTCGATAGCTACTATGGATCCGCACCGTCTCCCGTCTACTCGTGGGCACGAACACGGCGTCCAAAGAAAAGTGGACGTCGCACGAAATATGTACCGAGTATGTAAAGATGAGCAATAATAATACATGATAGGAACATATGGATAGCATAAGATAAAGGAACTGTCCATTTCTCATAATACCTTTTTAGCATTCGCCATACGTACTTACCCCTTTATTCCTCTAATGATACACTTGTTACATCCACATACTTACATATGAAATAATTTCTCACGTACCCGACCATCTAGGCTCGGTATCATCCTTAACATCATCATACGTCACATAAGCATGTCATGATCTTAGCACAACTAATCATCATAACACATACATATACTTATCATAGTACCGTATCTGTTTATACACATTTGAACATTACCCGTATTCGGCCACGTGGGGCTCGACGATATCCGTATTCGGCCATGTAGTGGCTCGACAGTATCCGTATTCGGCCACGTAGTGGCTCGACAGTATCCCATATATGTCTGTCGTACCCGGCCATGACGAGGCTCGATATGTCTCTTATCATCACATGTATCTCATAAGCTTATTATAGCTTTCCGTAAAACATGTATTTAAAACAAGGACAATCTATTAAAAACAATATCATTTCCATGACGTGAACTTCATAACATATACCGTATACTTACCATTATTATTCATCACATATGCGTATACATCATTATACCACTCATACATCATCATAGACTCGTCATTATTAATCACTTCGTAAGCATATCATGGCACTATCATAATCGCTCATCATAATTCATCATAATGCATGCATGGGACTCATGGACGATTAATCTTTATCGGGGTGACGTAAGGTCATGAACCTCCGATTACATTATGGAGCATTCATGAACATTCCACCTCACCTTGAAGGAATTAGCACATAAGGTGAGCGTATAGAATAATCGACATCAATGAACTATGGATAGCTTCATTAGCTTTGTAGGAACATCATATCATAACTCTAGAGTCTTTAGACTTTAGCTTATCATCCTCATTATCGTGCTCATATCGTATCTCTTATCTCTTATAGCTATTCATGAACGAGGACTCTTAACTTTCTTGAAGATAGGAAATTCATAAGGAAGGAGGAAATTCATACATAGGATTCATGCCTTAGGAAGAAAGGTTGAGCTTTACATACCTTTGTCGTTTAATTACTCTATTGCTTGATCGTTCTTCTTTTATGCTCACGTCTTTACCTTCAAGAGAGTTCGTATCGTCATTAGCTCGGCAATTACAAGAACGTGCTTCTTAAGGCTAAAGAAAATTGGGCAGCGTTTCCTTTGTTTCTACTACTTTCCGCCATATTTCATATCAATTCCCAACATTCATAATAACAATTACAATATTGTAAACAATAAGCATCATCCATTCGCATTATCCACATTTAGAAATTTCACTCCAAATCCTTCATATTCATGACCAAAGTTCACTATCATGTTCTTTCACATACAATACTTATTCCATATTCTAAGTGTCATTTATAGCGTATTCATAATCTCAACATCTCAATATTCACAGCTCAAACCAAACTTCTATTCATCAACAACACTATTACCACATTTATGACCCATTTCATATATTTTCGTACCACCCACGTGTTTCAACTTTACAATACTTCTAACATCAGGAAAATACCATAAAACTTACCTTAGATGATGGAGGAACAAGCCTTGGATGATAATACACCTCTTGTACCAAAACCCTATTTTACTCTTCCTTGAACTTCTTGGTTTGGATGACCTTAATGAGGTTTCATTCACTTGATTCACTTCAATTCTTGTTGTTGATCACAATTTTTCCTTGAATTCGTGTGGTTGAAGTGTATGGAAGGTTCTAGAGGCTTTGAGAGAGATGGAGAGGTGTATGGAATGAAATAAATGAAGTGGGAATACATTTATAACCTTGGAACATTTCGGCCGTCGGAGTTTCACTGATTTGCTCCACGGTCGCCGGAACCAAGTCCTCGGCCGTGAACTGGTCGTGGTTCATGACCAGCCAGCTATCTTCTCTGCTGGCAGTTCCACGGACACATCCACGGTCCGTGGATCATGATGTTGTCCGTGGAACAGGGTCGTGGAACTCACAGTTCCACCGGAATGGTTCCCGTCGTTTCGTTTGATCTCCAATCCTTATGGAACCTTCTTAGCACTTGTTTATCACTTCATTAGCAATCTAAGGGACGTTATAACTCTTCTCCAAAACATCCTTAAGGCATCATTAACTCAATACTCATAATTTTGCCCGACACACTAATTTATAACTCGCTTCCTTAACAACTTTCTTTCTTCAATCCGAATGTCTTTGGAAATCTTGATTAGGACTATCAATTACTATTTCTTGCTTATCCAAGCCTCGTATTCTTCATGCTCTTCGTGAGTCCATTCACTTGTACACTAAGAGGAAATTTCCGAGGTGTAACATTTATAAATACCTAAGTTAATTTTTTTTACATATAATATAAAAATGTATTATATAAATGGTTGATTGAAAATAACACATTGCAAAGGATAAAGGGGGGAGAATGACTATTGTTCAAAGTTGAGGGGGGAGTTTGATTTTTAAAGCAAAGTTGGGGGGTGAAAATCATTTTCACCCATAATAGAATTAGATCTCACATTTCACTGGTAAGATTTTTTTTTTTTTTTTAAGGAGTATGTGTCACGACCCAACCAGTGGGCCGTGACGGGTACCCGGAGTTGACTACCGAGCACCACTCATCATGCTAACCATCATACCCAACCTGCACACACGTAATCACCAAGGCAATATATATACATAAGCCCTCGCGGCTGCAAAATGATATACAACAATATACACTGGGGTGATCATAAGACATCCACTACCCACACATATGTATCTACGAGCCTCTAACTGGAGTACTGAACATAAGGACGGGACAGGACCCCGTCGTGCCCGAATATATACACAAAAGAATATATCAAAAATTGCACCTCCAGAGTAAGGAAGTGCCCCTGTGCAAGCTGATCTGGCTCTTGAGGATCTGGGCAATCCCCCTGTCTACCTGTGGGCATGAACACATCGTCCAAAAAGAAAAGGACTTCAGTACGAACAATGTACTGAGTATGTAAGGCATACATGGTAACATAACAAGGGAGTATAGAAAACATAAGATGAAAAGATAACTGTAACTGCTTGCCTCTTAAGGCGAAATCATGCATGCTAAATCTTATATAAGCATCATCATATCATTTTTACATATAAATATATAAACTCCCCAACCATGTAGGTACGGTGTGATCATCATTAGCCCGCGTTCGGGGTAAACATGTCATTCCGCCCACTAGTGGTGTCTGCCCATGCCATCTAGACATAGTGTAATCATCATCATAGCTGCCCACTATGCCTATCGTAGTGGTGACTGCCCGGCCATGTAGGCGCGGTGTACTCATCATCATATACATAACATAAAACATGCATGAGAGCTCAAGTAAAAGCTATAACTCTATCGGAGTGATGTAAGGTGGGTAACCTCCGATTACATTATGGAACATCATGATCTTGTGTCTCACCTTGAAGGAACTAGCACTATAAGGTGAGGCTATCAACAATGAATAGCATCAAGGAATCGTGTAAAGATCATTAACATCATAATAGCATTGTATTATTATCATGGAACATATCTCATCTCTGTCTTGTAGGAACTTTTAATATTCTTTAGCTTTCATCTTTTGGGAATATAAGAAGGTCATGGGAATTACCGGAAGAAAATCACAATATATAAGAATCATGCCTTTGAAGGAAGGGCTAGCCTTCCATACCTTTATATCTTTTTTAACTCTATTGCCTACTTGCTTGCCTTTCAAGCTCGCGATTCTACCTTCAAGAGAATTTGTACTAAGATTAGACAACGTAAACATACTTAAGCTTAAGTTAAAGTAACTAAGAGTTAATGAAAATTTAGCGACATTTCCTTCGTTTTGACAACTTCCTCCATAAAATAAGGTAACCCTCAACATCAATAAGAACACCCATGATAACATAATCAATAAATTCTTCCAGTTAAATATTGCTTACTTCTTAAATCCACATTCAAAATCATCCATAACCATACCTAATACAACATCATATTCATTCTCATATAATGCTCCTTTAATATCATTCGTATTATTCACCACAAGATTATACTCATAACACGTCAAAGACTATTATTCAAGTCAAGTCATTATTCAAGGGCCAACCCATCGGGAGACACCTGTGGTTGACAACATCTTTCACTTAGACACCTCAACTAAGCCTTGTTCCATTTAAGCACTCAGACTACTCAAAATTTGTATTATTAGACACTTTTCGCCCAATCAGCTAAAATTGCAAAGTGTGTGTATACACTCGCGTGTGATGTGGCACGGTGACTAATTAAAAGATGACATGTGGAATTTGTGTGCAAATACTAATTTAAAGATAAATTAAAAGAAAAAAAGAAAAGAAAAAACTAGTACTAGTATTTTTTTACCCCCACCTACCCCACCATTCCTTCACCCTTTCTTCCTAAACACTCCCGCCGCCGCTACCCCCGAAACCCCACTGTCTTCTTCTTCTTCCTTTTTTTTTTTTTTAGGATTTCATTAGATTCATACATTTGATTAGGGCATTAAGAAAATCAAGTTTGCTAGCTCTTGAATCTAAAGAAAGAGAGAAGTTTGGGTCATTGGAGTGTGTGAGAAAGAAATTGGTAAACCGTAATCCACCATTTCCGACCACCTCTAAGCTCTAACACCACCAACTACATTTAACCAATTTGAACAAAAGTGACGGTGGTTTCCATTTTTTCCGGCAAACAAAGTAACAATAGTGACAATTATTGGATTTAAAGAAAAAGGAGGAGGAGATGACGTGGCAGTGATTTCCAGATGTAAAAAAAAAATGATAAACATTAATTATTACAGCTGTACTAGCATCAACGACGATGGTGGCAGCGGCGGCGGGTTGGTGGTGTATGGTGGATGAAATAATGGCAAAGAAGAATGAAGAAGAAGAGATTTTAATTATTTTTTTTGGGCTAAATTAAGAAGTTCACGCGCTGAGAGCGAGTGTATTACACTCACTATGCCAAGTCAGCGAAAAGTGTCTAAATGACACAATCAGGCCCTATCACAGGTGTCTAAATGGAACAAGGCTTAGTTGAGGTGTCTAAGTGAAAGATGTTGTCAACCACAGGTGTCTCTCGATGGGTTTGGCCTTATTCAAGAGTATCACTATTCCCATATTTGCACTCCATATCCTCCTCCCTTCCATAATCTAAGTCTTTTAACCTCTCAATATTCTTAATAACATGAGTTGAACATAAAACTTACCTCTGATAATGTAGGAATGGACTTTGGATGTAAATACTTCACTTGGAGAAAACCCCACTTCAACACCAAAGAGATTCTTGGTTTCCACAAACCCTAGAGAGTATTCTTGCACTTGATTCTACTAATTCTTGGTGTTTACTCCTTGATTTCCCTTGGATATATGATGATATGATGAGAGAATTTTTTTTAGAACCTTCAAGACTTGGAGAGAGACTGACATCTGAAAATTTAGGTAAAGACTCGTCTATTTATAGCTGGAACTGGAAAGTTCCAGAAAAGCGGTTCGACGAGTGGGTCGATGACCCGTCGACATGTCGATGGTCCGTCGACTTGCTTCGTTGACTTACACCTGAGAATCTCTGATTGCAGAAACATGTTGATGGTCTGGTCGACGGTCCCGTTGACTTGACCCGTCGAATTGAGCCTGCAGATCTCAGTCTGCAGGAACATGTTGACGGTGCACAGTGACAGTCCGTCGACATGTATACATCCCGTCGGCACTGACTGGTGTCTGCAGCTTTTCCTAAATCCATTCAGATCGCGTCGATTTGATTTGTTCAACTTCTAACCTCGTAAATCATCAGGGATACCTGCTGGTACGTTGTGTTCAATATTCTCTACCTTAACTTTCTCCAACAAGCTTTCTTCTCTTTTTCCACAAATGTCTTTGAAATCTTAATTAGAATCATTAAGTATCCCTTCTTAATAGTAGGGACATCATATACACCTTAACTTACGTTGGCCTATTAACCGCACAACGACATGAAATTTTTCCGAGGTGTAACAGTATGCTCAAGCTAAAAGAATCATCATCATATATTCTCTCCAACTCAAATTGTTTGTCGTGGTTGCTAAATAATTGTCTCAAATTATTTATCGCTTTAAGAGTTCAAACACAATTAATTATTTTTCTCCATTTTATCTTTAGTAGAATTTTGTCATTAATGGAGATAACACATAAATAGAGTAAACTTTTAATGGTGAGAGATTGTCACTTAGACATAAATTAGGGTAAAGTTAGTCAAATATCTCTCCTAATTATTATTTATTAAGGAGAGTGTAAAACAAAAAGACAACAGATAATTTGAGACGGAGGGAATACTCGATAAGTATTTATGATATTTTTATAATAAATTTATAAATTAAAAATTAAAAATCTCACATTTTACTGGTGAGATTCGTTCTTTTTTATTTTTTAAAGAAGTATGCTCAAGCTAAAAAGATGATCATCATCATATAATATACTGTAGATTGAAAAGAATATTTCTTTAACAGTAAACAACATTTGTTAAATTTCATCGTGAAATATACGCGCCGAAAAGTGGATGGGCAGCTTAAAGGGTTCCCCTTTTAAGTATCCTGTCAGTGAGTGAGAGGTGACCTCTTTAACTCTCAAATGTATTATGCTTTCTTTTGTCTTAATTAATTAAATCACCGCCATCCTCGTGTCATGTCCACATATTTTCTTCTCAACCAATAAGGGCAAGAACCCCACCTCTCTCTTTAAAAATGTATGCACACAAAGTATTCAGAGCAATACCCTCGTTGAAGGTTGACAAGTTAAATACATTTGGTCGAAAATTATATTATATATAAATTATATTACTTTGTATTATTCTTGAAATTTTGGTACTGTTAGCAAAGTTTTTGGTATTGCCACTCCCAACATTTATATAAAACAGTTGAATATAAGACATTTGTCTTTTATATATACTCATTTATCATTTAATTCTAATTATATATATATATATATATATATATGTTGCTTTAATTTTTAACTATAAAATTAAATTTTTTAATTTAATATAAGCGTCCAGTGACGAATGTTTATTCTGGCCATGTACGTGCAATATTTTGTTTTTTAGAAAAAATAATTTCCTTCTTGAGGGTTAGAGGAACCCGTCGAAATTATGAAGTGGTAAGAGGAAATGTTTTGGTTTACTAATTGGAATGAAAAACAATAGAAATTATTGCTAGTCGGTCGTGAAAGAGAATTTGAAGTGATATAGGGTGTATTCTTTTGTGGAAGAAAATGTTTAAATTATTGCTAATCGTTGGTGAAAGAGAATTAGAAGTGATAATATAGGGTGTACTTTTTTGTGGACGAAAATGTTTAAATTATTGCTAATCCTTGGTGAAAGAGAATTAGAAGTGATATAAGGTGTTTCTCGTCTACAAAATATTTTCCTCCCTAAGAATTGCTACAAAGTTTTGCAATTATTTCTTGTTAGATTGAAATTATTTGACTCTTTGCTTACCAAACAGAGAAAAATATTTTTTTTTCTTACTTACAATTTGGAGTAGTTTACGTTAATGCATCTATTCTAGACCTTCATCTTTACAACCCAAAACAAGCATATATACCTCCATCTGCCTCTAACAGAAAGAAGTGTCTAAAATATTACAGTATGCTAAAAGCAAATTCTGAGACAAAAGTTGCTATCTAGATTATTGCACAAATAACATACTATGATCAAAAAACAGATAACTTTAAGGTACAAATACACAAAAGTGCGGTGGAAATGGTAAAAATAAACAAGAGTTTACCTTTTTCTTGAGAGGGGGAGATATAGTATCAAATGGACAAGGTACGTACAACTGAAATTACAACTAGTAAATGTAAAACTTGTGTATGCACTAGACATGATAAAGATACAATCTCATTTTCTTAAAGTCCAATAATACGGCTTAATTGGTTATTCACACAATATTTTAATATATACACACAGTGGCGGAGGTAAAATTTTTGATGAGGGGATTCAAAATATCAAAAAATTATTGTCATCAAGACTCAAACTTGGGTACTCAATAAAAAATTGAACCCTCTTACCACTAAACTAAAATTTTAGTTTGTCTTTAAAGGGTTCATCATTTAATATATATATACATATAAAACAAAAATTTGATCCTATCGGCGAAGAGAGTTCGAATAACCCCCTGGGCTCCACGTAGATCCGCCCCTGCACACACATTATTGTATACGGTAAAACCGGCTATATGCAAGACCGGTGAGACCGGGGGCCGAGGGTAGGACCAAATGAGCACGAGTATGATCGGTCTTTTCTTCAGATCGGGGGAATTGCACCGAATGCGGCTGACCCGAGATGAGAGAAGTGTATTCGTTAGTCCGGTTTCTCCAAGTCAAGTTTTCGTGGCCGTTAGTCCGGTTTCTTCATGTCCGAACTGAACATGGCCATTGGTCCGGTGAACCAGTTGCGGTGCTGCCCTGCGTCAAGACCGTTCTATCATTTTGTGCAGACAACCGTACGGATGTCAGACCGTACGGTCCTATCTTATCCTTTTAGGGTTTCTTTATTCTAAAAGGATTTGCATTGTATTCAAGGCCGATGAGGCAAACCTAAAAATAGAGGACATTTCCCTACTTTTGGGGGGTTGGCTTTTTGAGATCTAGATCATTGTAATAGAAAATATATTAAAGCTCTCTCTTTCTCTCTCTCTAATTTTAGTCCGGATTTGAAGTATACTTTGGCTTGTTCATCCACTCCATACAATATATTGCCATATATATATGCTTAGCTCAATCACCAATATCAATATATTCATTCTAGGCGAAAACTTACTTATCTATATATATTATTACAAATAGGTCCATATCAATTTCATATCAACCGAATAATAGATTAAAATTCATCCACATATCCTATACCTCACTTACAAATTCAATTGTTACCGAAATTCAGGGTAAACAGTTTGGCGCCCACCGTGGGGCTAGGATAATAGTGGTTTTTTAATTTCTACCTCCTATCCGTTTGGTTAAGAAATTGTCTGCTAATTTCTGGAAAAAAAAAAAAAAACGAACCAAATGGCAAGCAGCGGACAGTCTGGCCATGTCAACAACAACGAGATTGTGGCCGAAAACGAGAACAGTGGGTTACGGAGCCTACCAGCAGATCCAATCAACCCAAACTCTGTTGATTCGAGGGAAGGCCTCAACTGGCAAAACATCGTGAACCAGGAGAATGCCACCCTACCGGCCACTGATCCCTTGAATACTCATAATTCAATTACTTTATCCCGGACACAAGGCCGGAAAGCACCAGATACTTTGGATGAGATTAACTTACGCTTAATTTTTGAAATGTTACAGGAACAAGGAACCGCCATAGCCGAACAGGGAATCCAATAGCTCAACTGCAAAGTAAAAATGATAAGGCAGCCCCGAAAAGGTCAAAAGGCGTCACCGAACCAAGAGGGGATGAAACACGGATAGTCGAGAGTAATGGATCAGGAGCTGGTTCATCCACCGAAGTTCTGAAGATGCTCGAGACCTTGGCAAAATGGGTAGATTCAACGGAGAAGAGGGTGAAAACGTATAACTCTCGGGTGGACCAGATCCTGGGGGCTCCGCCGATCCTAAAGGGGCCGGATTCGAAGAGGTACATCCAAAGGCCTTTCCCTCCAAGTGCGGCTCCGAAGTTGATCCCAAAGAGGTTCAAGATGCCTGATATCCAGAAATGCGACGGTACCTGAGGCCGTAGGAGCACGTTACTTCGTACACATGTGCCATAAAAGGCAACGATGTCGAAGAGGATGAAATTGAGTCCGTTTTGCTGAAAAAATTTGGGGAAACACTATCGAAAGGTGCGCTGATCTGGTATGACCATCTGCCTGAGCATTCAATCACCTCCTTCGAAATGCTCGCAGATGCGTTCATAAAGGCCCATGCCGGGGCTAAAAAGGTGCAGGCCCGGAAGGCGGATATCTTTCGCATAGCCCAACGGGATGATGAATTACTACGACAATTTGTGAACTGTTTCCAAAGGGAACGGATGGAGCTCCCTCTGGTTCCGGTGGAATGGGCTGCACAGGCTTTTACCAAAGGGCTTAATCCTCGGAGCTGGACGGCCTCATTCAAACTGAAAGAAAACTTGTTAGAATATGAGGCTGTGACCTGGGAAGATGTTCATAATAGGTATGAATCAAAGATTCAGGTAGAGGATGACCAGCTCGAGCTCCCCCGGGGACCCGTAAATATAAGCAAAAGCTCTGAAAGGTTGAGAAAAGCTTACAACCCGGAGGTCCGATCATCGAGGGACAGATACCGGCCATACTCTCATTCAGAAAAATTGGGTTTCAGGTCGGAGAAATCAAGGGTTGGCCCCAGTCAATTCTCTGGTCGGGGTGATAAACGGGCTGAGCGCCCGTCGAACAGTCGAGGTCTATCATTTAGAAGTGATGCCGGAAGTTCGGCTAGCAATAAAGAATTACCAAGGATATCGGAGTACAACTTCAGCATCAATACCCCGGATCTCGTCTCGGCCATTGGTCGTATCGCAGAAGCAAGATGGATGAGACCACTGAGATCAGACCCGGGTCAACGGGACCCGAGCGTGATGTATGAGTATCATGGAACCCATGGGCACAGAACTGAGGAATGCCGCCAACTAAGGGAGGAGGTGGCTCGTTTACTGAATAATGGCCACCTTCAAGAATTCCTGAGTGAACGAGCTAAAAGTCACTACAAGGAAAGGGAATCTCACAAACGGGTCGAACCGGTAGAACCTCAGCATATAATCAATATGGTAATCGGAGGTACAGATGCTCCTCGAGGGCCGGTGATGAAACGAACAAAGGTTTCCATTGTGCTCGAGAAGCGCGGCAAATGATTACGTGCCGAGGTTCCATCTCCTTCAGCAATGAGGATGCGAAGGCATCATTCAACCCCACAATGATGCATTTGTAATTTCTATTCTTATTTTTAAATCATAAGTTAAACGTATTTTGATTGACCCAGGTAGCTCGGCCAACATCATCCGGTGGAGAGTGGTCGAACAGCTAAGGCTACTCGACCAGATCGTACCGGTCGCCCGAGTACTCAGTGGGTTCAATATGGCAAGTAAAACCACGAAGGGGGGGATCTCTTTGCCGGTCAACATTGACAGCACCATTCAACAGACAGTATTCTATGTCAACGAAGTAGATATGAAGTATAATGCTTTGCTTGGTAGATCGTGGATTCATAGCATGAAAGCAATGCCATCGACACTACATCAGTTGCTGAAATTTCTGACCCCGGAGGGGATAAAAACCATTTGAGGTGAACAGCTCGCTGCAAGGGAGATGTTCGCGGTCGAGGAAGCGCCACTCTTCCCCAAAAAGTCGGATCTAAGAGATGATGAATCAGTCGGAGGCAAGGACACCAAATAGCAACTAAAGGGTACGGGTTCGACAGCGGAGCAAAAGGGGTCGGACCCGGTGGATAAAGAGGATGATTTCAGCATACCCAGATCGTTCGTATTACCGGATGACTTTGATGCAACCAAATCTACCGTGGAGGAGCTGGAGCAAGTCATCTTGTTCGAATATCTACCGGATAGAAAGGTATACCTGGGCATGGGGTTAACCTCGGAGCTCAGGAACAAGTTAATTAAATTTCTTCAAGCTAATGCCGATTGTCTCGCATGGTCCCATATAGACATGACAGGTGTGCCACCGGAGGTGTTACACCTCGCATTTTCATATGTTGAGTTTTACCGAATGCTAGTTGTCCTAGTCTTGGGAAGTAGGGCAAATTTTTCGAGGTCATGAGGATAGATATGTCCATCTTGGGTATATAATGGAGTAAAACCATTTTTAGTAAGCCTCGATAAGGTTTAAGACTCGTCGGATCATCGGAGTTAAGTTTCGGTGAAAGTTTGGTAAAATGTCACATTATGGCGCAATTTGTGGCGCAACATGCGAGCAGTAAAGCGCGCTTGCGGCCATGCAGTTGCGTAGCAAAGTGTGACAGTGAATTTTGGTGATGTTGCGAGACTTGCGACACAACATGTGTCTAGCAAAGCACGCTTTTGCGGCCTCGCAACTTCGCAGCATGTTGTGTCGGTCCAGAATTTTTTGGACTACTATAAATAGACCAAATTCGACCCAAAATCATATTTTCACCATTTTTGGACATAGAATGTCACACCCTAATTTCCGATAGGGCGTGATGGGCACCCGACCCTTACTTAGGGCCGAGCGAACCCGCTGACTCTCGTAATACTCATAATTATACTGGGCCCGCGAAATATAACATAAGCACGTAATGAAAATTTTTCAGAAAACAAACATGCCTTTCGTTTTTTTTTTTATTTTTTTCAAATCAAATAAAATACGTTAAAGATAAGCACAACAAACATGCTTCGGCTTATATAGCCCCCCTCGCTAAACAAATTTGTAGCATAATGCATACTAATACACCGTTTACATAGCCGCTTACAAAACAAATCCGACATATCATACACTCTCTGACCGTGTCGTAAAGTCTCTAACATAACTCCGTATACCATATCACACATATGCTCGACTCGGCAACACTCACGGGGGAAAATGGAGCTCACCAATCCGATTAGAACATCTTCTACTCATACGATATACTGCCGCCGGCATGAAACGCGACCCCGAAGAAAGGGGTCGTGACGGAATACGAGCATGTAAAGCATAGCATACGAAAAACGAAGTCATAACCGAATAAGGAGTACGAACGTGAGCACAATAGCCGAATACCAAAGTGCTTGTATCCGACATACAAATCATACATAAGAGATACAAAAGATAGATATGATAATCGGAATGCCCAAAATGCTTTTCGCTTTCTTTTGAAAAACATTTGCCTCATACATACGGGAAATCAAACACATCATACGAGCCGACATTAACCGAATGCCGAGGAACGTGCGGCCCATCCATAAATAATACGATAATGCCGAGGAACGTACGGCCCCGATCCATATATAATATAATAATGCCGAGGAACGTACGGCCCGATCCATATAACATAATAATCATATCGTCATATTATCACATATCATATCACATATCATCATGTCATCATATTATCATATCACATACCACATAATGCAGAATGGGACCCGGACGAACGTGGTCGCCACTCCATACGGACGCCACAACACATCATACTTCGAAGGTTTTATATCTCCGAACATCTCCGTCACACATCATAACATATATACACGGTACCGGCCAAGAGGGGATCGGCGTCGGACACATCATACTTCGTATCACATCATACTTCTAAACACATCATACTTCGTAATAGTGCGCACGATAACAGCCCTAGCCGGGATCCGGAAAGAGGTAACAACAAAACGCACGAGCAGAATCGTAGGTAGCCATATGCACACAAATCTTTATTACAAACTCAACAGAATAACCAAAGCGAACTATTATTTCAAAACCAAGACAATAGTCAAATCAAATTTCCTCCGAGTATTACTCGGGAACATATCAAACCGAACTTCGTAAACCATAGTCACGTATCAAATTCGTATGCATAAAAATCCTCATTTCAGACTCAACAAATAAGTACATAATCACACTCGGGGGTCGGAAAAAATAGTCATATTAAGCTTTTTTTTTCAAAAATAGGTCGTTAGAACCAAACATAGAAAGTCGCGGGACCCACGGACGAGCGTCAACCCAATCCGGGCCCGCCTATGAAAGTCATAGTCATCATATGTTATCGAATCATTATTACAAACTCAAAAGATAAGTAAAGCGATCGTACTTGAAATCGGAATAATAGTCATATCATATCCTTTCAAAAATCGTCGAAGTACATAAGGAAAGTCGCGGGGCCACGGAGGGGTGTCGACTCAAGTCGGGCCCGTCCATGAAAATCATAGTTATTATACGTCATAGAATCATTTACGAACATATCAAAGCCATCCGGTTCTGTCTGTGAAAGTTACGGACGTTCGTAGTTACAAAACTCTTTTGAAAATAAAACTTTTATGCAGCTTTTGAAATTTAGTCATACAAAAGACATAAGATCCCTTCGGAACGAACCGCATACATAGCATTTCAAATCCAATCATATCAAAGACATACGGATCATAGCTTGACCATATTAAGGATGCCACCATCACAAAGCAAATATGAATCATAAACATGTTCGGACTTTAAGAATAGAATTACCCCCGAAGCTCATATCGTATCATAGCTTAGCCATATCTAAGACATGCCAAAAGAAGGAAAGGTAAGCTTTACATACCTCGCTTGATTCCTACGCTAATCCAAACTCAAGTTTCGGCTTCTCAAAATCTACAACAATGTCATTAGACACCAAACATTAGCCATAAGCACTTAAGAATCCAATCCCAAACCATCACTTTATTTACGTAAATTAAAAGATTTCCTATAATCCAACGACCCCGAGAATTCAACTCGGCCAAATATCCAACAACAATACCAACAACCACATCAACAATATCAATAAGCAATTCCGAACGCATTCTAACATTAGTAGCTCCTTTCTACATAATTCGACGACATTCATGCATATTCAATTCAACTTACATTCAAACTAATATCAACGATCGCATATTCAAATACCAATCCAAAACCATTCGAACACGATTCAAGAACATTTCCAACAATTCGCACAATATTTCAAACGATCCAATTAATGCTCTACTCCACTAAACCTCAAATTTCCATAAGAACAACAACAAGACATTTTCTTCCTTCCAAATTCATAAACTACATTAATAACCACGTATTACAATATCATTCATGTAATTGCAAGAAACTATATTACCAATATACTAACTTCTACATTAACTCACAAACGGCCCCAACTTCAACTTGTGACATCTAATACTTTTATTTTCATCACATAAACTACAACACAACAATCAAATTACACTAAATAAAATTAGTTCTTCACTCCTACACCACATCACATACTCACGGCCACAACACCACACACACGGCTACAACCTAATACCAATAATTTCATGAATTCCATTCATTTCCACATACTCCAACATGCACAAACCATTCATAACATATTAAAAAGCGGATTAAAACTCACCTTTTCCACTTTGTTCTTCACTTGGCTAGGGTTAAGAATTGCATGAACAAGGGATTTGTTTGCTCCAACAACCACTTCATGTTGTTTAGGACCTTCCAATTAGTAGAAAACCTAGAAGAAAATAATTTTTTGTGATCAATTTGGAGGCATCAAACGTTCTTGGCCGAATATGCTCTTCATTTTTTTTCTCCATGCTTCTTGAATTTTCTAAGGTGGAAAAGATGAATAATTGTTGCTTGTCATCCACCATCTAGATATATATATACTTAGCCTCCACAAATACATGGTGTACACATGTGCCATTTCATGGCTTGAAATAATTGGCCAAACCATGGTGGGAGCCCACATGGCCACTTGGCCACTTTTGGCTATTTTCATGAAATATTATGCTTCCAAAATTTCACTTCTAGCCCATAATTTTCATGAAATGCCTAACTTTTCATAATTCACTTTTGACCCTAAATTTTCCTTATTCCAATTTTACCCTTAACACTCCATGCCAATGAAAAGATGAATATGCAACTTATGCACTTTTAACAAAATCGGAAGAAATTACAACCTTATCCTTAACTTATCATGACTAACTCGGATTATCCCAATGTACCAAAATACGGGATATAACATAGAAACCTCTAGAAACTCTCTCAACAAGTCTTCCTATGAGCTAAGACCAAAATCAAGAGCAAATCTAAGAGAAATCAAAGATCAAACACCAAGAATCAAGAGAATCAAGTGCAAAGAGGCTCACTAGGGTTTGTAGAGTCAAGAAATCCTTTGGTATTGTAGTTGGGGTTTTTTCTCAAGTAAAGTATCTTCATCCAAAGATCGTTCCTACATAATCAAAGGTGAGTTTTAATCAGGTCATGTTATTCAAAGTTTTGTAGTTGAAAGACTTGGATAAAGAAAATGAATATGAACTAAAGGGAAATAATGGGTTTTGGCGAAAATTGATTTAGTCATATTTTTAGAGGAATATAATTTTTTTAGAAGGCAAGACGTTAGGGAAATATTTAAAAAAAGAATATTTTTTGTATTTAGTCATTTATGAACTTTGGAATTTAAAGGGGAAAAAGTTTTCTTTAAAATCTATTGATTGGATATTAGGGAGTTGCC
>NC_081350.1:24982681-24997445 GCF_029784015.1 Lycium ferocissimum
TCATTTTCCTTTTTCTTAATTTTTTTTTATTACTTATTCTATTTTTTCTCTTACCACGACTGTGACTCCAGATGGACCAACATTTTTTGTGCACCAGCGTAAATAAACATGGCTTTGAACAGAAATTGGAGGACATGTTAGCAACAAGAATGGTTTTTGGGTAATCCTTGAATTCAACCTCGTGAATGGTTTCATTTGCTCTTATATGCAAATCCTTGGCATCTGGGTTTCGTTCCAACGAACCAAAATCAGGGTTTCGTTCCAACGAACCAAAACCCAGGATATTGGTGTATTTTTCTGATTGGCACTCCATATGACATTGATTGCAGTATTTACCTGCTTCTTTGTAAGCTTTGTAACCCCATGAACCGGTGACGATGTAATCAACGACGTCCTCCGGTATGCAGCTATTGAGGGGAATGGCGGCGAATTGGGTGGTGGTTCCACCTTTGAGGAAGAGCGTAGTTTTTTCGGGATATAATCTTACTCTACTTTTTTTAATTTGTTCTTTTTATTTTTCTTTCCTTTATCTTCCTCATATTTCCTTCTTCTACCAAAGATTTATGGTGGTTCAGTGGTCGGTTCGAGGAGATGGTGGTGGCGTGCCGCCACCGACGACTCTATTATGGGTCGAGCTGGGTTGAAGAAGACGAAGGTCGATGGTACTAAGGTGGAACTATGGAGGTTCTACGGGGTGCCACTAATGGTGGAAATAGTGGGTGTTTTAGGGTGGAGAATGCTCTGTAAATAAAAAAAAAAATGGTAGTGACTTCACATCAATTTGGTGCTCAAAAGGGGCAATAAAACTCCCACCAAAGGACGACTTTGGGCATTAGACAACGTGGGGTTTGGTTTTGCGTTTATATTATCTTAAGTTTTGAGAAATTAGATGAAAATGTAAAGTGGGTATTGCTTCTAAGTTATCTTAATTTTCGGCCAGAAGGCATGACTTGTAGATTTGTACAGATACATGAGGTAAATTAAGGATTAATTTTATGTTAATCGATTTAAATTTTTTCATGGATAATGAGTATTTCTTAATTTTCTGGATTCATATTCAGTTGACTTGGGGATTCTTGGTGGTGGCTGAATAGTAAGGTGTGAGTCGATGGTATTTTCCGATAGCATAAATCCGGTGAAGTGTTAGAAGGGAGGAAGAAAGAAAAGAAAGAAAATGAAAAAGAAAGAGAAAGACTTTAAAAAATCAGAAAATTAATATTAAATAAATAAATACTTATAAAATGAAATTTTAATATTCTGTTTTTGCCCCTCATTGAGAGAGTGAAATACACTTTCTTTGCCACCTCATGCCACATCAGCATTTAGGGAGCAATATAGTTCATTTTAAATTAGTTCTGGGGTTAATAGAACCCCGCAAAGGTATAATGTGTAATTGAAATTTCGGTCAAACGTGGGGGATCATTTGGCCTTTTTTCTCATTTCTAAAACTCACATGTGATATTCATGGGGATCAAGGATCTTATAGACAAGAGAATAGGTGCAGCACGACAAAAGATTTAACACACTACCATAGAAATGAACTAGATGGCGTATGCCCGTGATGTGCGTACTATAACATTATAGTGTATACATGTACGCGTACGTTGTGTTTGGGTGGATAATATATATATATATATATATATATATATATATATATATATATATATATATATATATATATATATACACACACACACACACACCATGTTCAAAACACGATTAATATAACATCAGTAAATTGTGCTCCGTATCCAAAACTTTATTATATTAGTGTTTGCATACGAATACAAAGTTTGCAAAAATTTATTAATACTTTTTAAAAGAGAAGACTTGTTTAAAAGGAAACTATTTTCCTCTCTTTGAGACAAAATAACAACAATATTTAAGCATCAGTTGATACTTTGAATTTTAATTCGATTAATTTAAAGGGATAAAACATTCTATTGTTAATGTATGTAGATTGGACCTAAACAATACTTATTATTTTTTTATCAAATTTTTATTTGGATAATTCTAATTCAAATTATTAAATTAATTTTACTGTTTAAAACGAAACAAAGTAGTGATTTTCTATTTAAATGAAGAACTACTATTTTTTAATTTTTGGTGAATATTCTTGGTTTAGCTCATTTTACTTGTCATGTTATCTTTTGCACGTTTTTTTTAAGGAAACGTCAATTAGAATTATAATTTGACTAATTTACCTTATTTATTATTTGATCTCCATTTAATATTATTTTTTCTTTTACGACATTAATCTCTTTTCACATTTATTATAGTAAGAATAAAAATGAAAAAGTAATTAAATTCTATCTTATTTTAAAATATAAATATTTTAAGTATATTTATTTTAGTAAACATAACAAATAAATGACATGTCGGAATATCAAATACAACAGTTAAATATCTAGATTAGATCTCAGGCTAATATAAGAAGAGAAAGAAAATTGTATGGTTTGGCTACTTAACCTTTTGAAGAAAAACAATAATATGGGATCCACGTTTTTTGCTGTACAATATTTCATTTGCTTCCACTAATGGTTGATGTAATGACAATGAATCCACCATTATTGACTTAATGGGGATACTTCGGGAATTGCATGAATATTGCTTCATTTTTTCATATGGGGTGCACATTTTTTATTTTTTTAATATTGCTTGTTTTTTTAATATGAGGTCCACTTTTTTTTTTAAAATTATTTATTTACATGAGTTGGAGGTGGACGACGAAACCACCCCAACTCATGCTTCTAATATAGTATAGTATAAAAGTCAATATTTTCAACTATTTTCGAATTTTCAGCTCTATACACATAATTAGTGGTGTTGGCGGGGGGGGGGGGGTTATACGGTTCTACGCATAATAATTTCATATAGGAACAGCTATCTCATCATTAGCTATTTTTTAGAAAAAAATTGCTCGAATGAAAACAAAATTGCTTTAGAAATATATATCTAATTACGCACAAAAAATTAAAGAAAGGAAAAAACAAAGCAAGAACACTGACTTCTCTCTCTTCAACTGTCATTCGGATTACTTCAATGTGGAGCGCGTAATACGATAAGATTCGTTACTCAGATCTCATTCGGGTCGGGTCATATCAAATCTTAATAATAACTCAACAAGCATGTTTGTTGTCACAGCAACCAATAGAAAACAACCACCCAACCAAACAAAAATAAAATAAAATACAGTAAGAGCCCGTTTGGCTTAATTTATAAGTTGCTGAAAACATTTTATTTTACTTTTTTTGAAGTATTTGACCTTTGAAAATTAGAACATAAAAAATATTTTGTGTTTAAAATAAATTTCAAAAATAAGTTGGCCCGTTGATTTTTAACTTATTTTTTTTTTTTAAGCGTTTCATCTAAACAGACTCTAAATAGCAACCAAAAAAAAAAAAAAAAAGGAATGAAAAAAATATTAAAAATCGCTTTTTAAATTTCTATGCGAATAAGTGTCGGCTGCTTCTTTATTTCTTGGGTTCTCCAAAATCACTTCTATATAAGGCATTTCCTTCTTAAACAAAAAGCTGTTAAGCATATTGTATCATATATATTTTCTTGGATTCTTTTTTGTTTAATCATTTATATATGCTTTTATTTTACACCTACATTTGTTGTTGGAGCTTATTATAGCTCCAAACTAAAAACACTGAACCCAAGTTCAGTATATAATTACAGTCCAAACAATCCCATTTTGAGATTATCTCAATCTCTTCATTGCCATTTTCAGGTACTTTATTTCCAAATCTTGAAATTTATTTTTTCTAATAAAAGGGTTTATTAGCATTGATGTCACTTTCTTTATCATGGGTTTTTGCAGAATATGTGAAATCTTATTAAAGTATAATTTTTATGCTAAATATAGGAAAACACTTTTTTTTTTTTTGGTATGAAAATGTAAGCTTTCTCTAATTGGGATGTGTTAATACTTTTAAACTACTCGTTGATAACATTTTTTTGTTTTAAATAAAATGATTTGCAGAATGGTAAATGGGACTATGCAACAGTGGATATATTCATTACTTACTTTGTCGATTATTTTTAAAACTGAAGGGCTCTTTGTAGATATTACTTACCTTCTAAGTGGGGTGGCAAAAGGTGCAGGTAATAATTTTTATTTTATTTTTCCTTTTGGTTTTAAACTAAGATTATGAATGTGCAAAATGTGTTAATTTTGATGTTATTTATTTGTTTGCAGTATGTTTAGATGGGAGTCCAGCAGCATATCATCATGATAAAGGATTTGGTACAGGGGTTAACAGTTGGTTAATCCAAATGGAGGTTTGTTTCTCTTTACACAATTTGTATGACTTATACTTTTTAAGTTAGATAATTAGGCTTGTTGGATAATATTTCTGGATACTTTTATTTTGAGCCGAGGGTCTATCGGAAACAGCCTCTCTACCTTACAAAGGTAGGGGTAAGGTATGTGTACGCTCTGCCCCCCAGACCCCACTTATGGGATCACACTGAGTATGTTGTTGTTGTTGTTGTTTTTGGATCATATGTCGATCCAAATAGAATTATTTGGATTTTTCTTCCAATATTCGGGCAACTAAGTAGAGTTTTTGCCCTGGTGATTTACAAAAATAATAAGAGCAAATGATGCACGGAATAATCTATAGGAACATTTATGTTCTGATTATGAGGCTTAGGAGCAAGTGCCCCTAAGTAAGCCTTACCCGTATTTTATAGAAAATCGTACAGAGTTTCCCCTATTTTTAGGACTAGCCAAAAGTTTCATGTCTCAAAAATCAACATAACCAACCAATATCACCAAAACAAGTCACAATCTTCATCAACTAATCATTCGCCAAACGATAATATTAAATCTATCTCCAAATATGAAAAGAAAGTGTAATTCACCAGCCATGTTGCTTAGGGTACAACTATGACGAATATTTGAGGATTCTTTTCCGGAGATATATTTTAAAATATATCCACTGAATGTTTGACGGACAAGATGTATTTTTATCTAAATTGAATGTTAAATATTTTTATGTTCAGGGAGGAGGTTGGTGCAATAATGTCACCACTTGCCTTTCGCGTAAGAATACTCGTGTGGGATCATCTAAGCAGATGGTAAAAAAACTCCCTTTCTCGGGGATTCTCAGCAACAAGCGTCAGTTTAATCCAGGTAGATCTTTCACACCTTTTTGCATTGATGGCTCTCATTAATTACATTTTTCCTGTCTTAATAACAGTGTTACATCTGATTTAAATTGTAGACTTCTATAATTGGAACAGAGTAAAGGTTAGATATTGTGACGGATCATCCTTCACTGGTGATGTTCAAGCAGTCAATCCGGTAATTTTAAGTTAATACTATGACTCTCTCATGATCTCATAATAATGTCGTGGAGATTAAGATCCTCTACTTGATTTATTTTCATGATTCTGATGAACATCCTTATTCATATCAGATTACTAATCTTCACTTCAGAGGGGCAAGAATTTTTCTTGCCGTTATGGAGGATTTGTTGGCAAAAGGATTGAAGAATGCTGAAAATGTAGAGCCTTTTTTCCCTTTACTTTCTTTCTCAGATGCTTAAGACGCTCATAATACTCTAGTGTTTACTGGCTTACGAATCAAGTTCTAATGGTAGGCTATTCTGTCTGGATGTTCAGCTGGCGGATTGACTTCAATTTTACATTGTGACAGCTTCAAAGCACTCCTACCAATGGGTGCTAAAGTAAAGTGCTTTTCGGATGCTGGTTATTTTATCAATGCGTAAGCATTCTTATAGTAGTTTATTAGTGACCTTGGTGTTCTAAAAGCTTTCAAGAATTTTACTTTCCTTCGGCTGCTAGTATAATTCTCTGCTTTATTGCAGGAAGGATATTTCTGGTGCGCCTCATATTGAAGAGTTCTTCAGAGATGTTGTTACCTTACATGTATGCTTCTTTAACATCCTGTAGATTGTTATGTCATCTTTCTTTTTCTCTTTGGAGAATAAAAATGTTGGGAATCTGTAACATATTATCTCCTTTTCTATGAACTTCAATTTTCTAATGTTACTTGTGCCTAGAAAAAGAAGAAATAGTAAAGTCAATGGAGAAACTTTGGATAAATTTTCATGTTCATTTTGCCTTATATTGGCTTCAGGGTTCTGCCAAAAATCTGCCGCCTGTGTGTACCTCAAGATTGAAACCGCATTTGGTAAGAGCTGTCGCTTTCGTAATATTTTTTGTGCCTTTAACTTTAGTGCATCTTATGCCAATAATCCAATAAATCTTGCAGTGTTTTTTCCCACAAAATGTTGCTCAACATGTGCGGACGCCACTTTTCCTAGTTAATGCGGCTTATGATTCCTGGCAGGTAAAGAACATTTCTGGAAACTCCAAGTCCTGTTGATTTATGCTATCTTCTTTTCTAGAACTTCTTTTCACTGCTCTATTTCAATCCTCAGTTATTTTTGGCTTTCTGAGTTGTTGTGATGTCTCTGTAAACTGATACAATACCTCACCTAAAACTGTTAAAGGGAGATTTGATTTTAAGTAGGCAGCACACTTTTGGATACTATATGGTGATTTTTAAGGTTAAAGGTACTTGAAATCTGCTTTTCATCTTCTCCAAGTGATTTCATGCATTCGGGGACACAAATTTTGGACAAGATATGTCATTGTTGACACATAGCATGAGTGATCGTTGTAATCTTTATTTATCGTGAGCACAAAGAAAGAATTCACTTGTTTATCCAATAACTTCATATGACATGGATACCACCGATAAATATCTAAAACAGAGTGGAATTACTTGATCATCCTGACTTGATATTATTTAAATTCAGATAAAGAACATTTTGGCTCCTGGTGTTGCTGATCCCCATGGGGTCTGGCTTAACTGCAAACGTGACATACTGAAATGCTCTTCCAGGCAGCTTCAAACTATGCAAGGTCAATGATTCTAATCCTCAAAACCTCTGTTGAATCTGCATCGTAGGTGATAAAATATGCTGTCATAGCTTTCATTCTAAATATAAACAACACCTCAAGAACTGCAGAATGCTAGAAAAGATACATATCACCGTAACTTTTTTCTCTTCATTTGTTCATGATACCTGACAGTTCGATTCATTCGTCAGGTTACAGATTGGGGTTTCTGAGAGCATTAAATGCACTTGGCCCTTCTTCATCAAGAGGGTATTTTATCAACTCCTGCTATGCGCACTGTCAAACTGAAGTTCAAGAAACATGGTTCAGGGCTGACTCGCCTAAGTTGGCTAACAAGGTAAGAAATTAACTCAACTCTAACTTGTTCATTTCAAATTCCTGTTATTGACATGCATGAGTGCTTACTTTTTACGTCTTCTTGTTGTAAACCATTCATAGTGTGGAGAAACACTGAATGTGCTAAACATTTCTCTTCTGCAGACAATAGCCAAAGCACTCGGAGACTGGTTTTTTGACAAAAATCCGTTCCAGAGGATTGATTGTCCTTACCCTTGTGACAAAACCTGTCACAACCGTGTTTTTGATCCAAATGTCCATCCCTTTGATATTGATACATAAATCATTGATAGTAGTTATTCTTTGAGATGATATGGAAAGTCATCAGAAAGTACTCCCAAAGTGAAATAGAAAATATAGAAAGATAGAAGCGTGTATTGATTTGTTAGTTATTTCACAATAAGGGAAAAACTACCACAGCATAAAATTGTATGCTGCGGTGCCCTATACAGATACTATGTATTTTTATGCAACTAGTGCGATAATCTCAATAAAAGTGATTATACTTGTTTGTGTTTTCAAATGGAATGTATATACACAGATGTAGAGATATAATAAGGGGGCACACCGAATTTTTATCCAAGTGCCTAAATCATCAACAGGTCGAAGACAAGACGGAGAGGACTAGCATAAAAACTTTGATATACCGAAATTGAAGTCGAAATGTATTGCTATGGTTTTTGTGGTTGGTTTACCATGCACTTTCAAGAAATATGACTCCATGTGGGTGATCATGGACTGCCTCACTAGGTCGATACACTTGCTTCCAGTCAAGACCACATACATGGGGGCTCAAAGCATAGCTATACTTGAGATTGATTCTCAAACTGCACAAAATAATTTGTCCGTCATTTTCTTACATAATTTACCTATGCACTTTTTGAAAGGCATTATAGATAGTGGCAGATTCAGAATTTTCGCTGAGGGGGTTCAAAAATAAAATGTAATGATTGGGATTTAAATTTGGAACCTCAAGGTGAATTTTGAACACCCTAAACCACTGAACCAACCTCTTCTCTTGTGTTTAGGAAATTCAAAATCTTTATATGTATATAAAAAATAAAAAAATACCTTATATATACAGTGCAATTTTTTAGACCCTAGATCCGCCCCTGATTATAGAAAGCAGAATTTTTCATCCACAGGCAGATGGTTAGGCCGGAAGGATCATTCATGTTATCGAGGACATGTTTAGGGCTAGGGCATGCACCGTTGATTTTGGCGGTAGTTGGGATGGGCAGTTGCGGTTGATGGAATTTGCTTAAATAGCAATTTCCAGGCGAGCAGAGAGATGACACCTTCCATTGCACTCTATGGTTGGTGATGTAGATCAATTGCCTATTAGTTAGTTTGAGCCAATCATGCAAAGCTTTTCAGACCAAACTTGGCCCACGACTTCGTAGAAAAGCTTATTCAAGAAAGACTTAAGAGAGGTCTCAGACTCGTCAAAAGTCGTATTCCAACAAGAGTAGTCAGGAGCTTGAGTTTATAATTCGCGAAGAGTTGTTCCTGAAAGTATCTCTATGAAAGGTGTCATGAGGTTTCGGAAGAAAGTCAAGTAGAACCTAAGGTACGTAAGGTCTTACGAGATACTTGACCAGATCGGTGTCATGGCTTACAGGCTTGTCTTGCAGCCGGAGTTATCATAATCATCAAATTCGAGAAAACCGTAAAGTCATTTAATTTTTCTGAAAAGCGTAATACTAGAGTCATTCTCGTTTACACATTTGACACGTTTGAAGTCATATGAACATAATAAGTTAAATCATAATGTTTGAGGAAAACATGGATAGCCAGAGGCGGATCTAGGATTTAAAGGTGGCGGGTGCCACCATTTTTTTCAATGTATATCTTATTAGGAACGTGTATTTGGGTCGGGTCTATCTCTTTTTAGTTTATTCGGGTCAACTTAATAAGCTTTTTTTATTTGCAAATGAAAATTACATCTCAAAAAATCAAGAAACGAACATAATTAGCATCTTAAACAAGGAATCACATTCATTAACACCCATTAACAACAGAAGTAAAATCAACATTTTCACCAAGGGACTTGCATCTCATATGTATATTAAAAAACGAATTTGCACAAGTAAAATAACATCTTCAATAATGGAATTACACCAATCAAACTAAAAAAAAAAAAACCCTTCAATAGATAAATACACTCCATAAGTAAATGTAGAATTACATAAACTACAAGCTCTCAAAAATAAATCATAAATTTCATGTTTTTTCTAAGCAGTGCTTACGAACTTTTCATCACAATTTAAGGAGTAAAGTGATTTAAATTGAAATTATAAGTACTCTAATTCATTTCTCATTTTATTATTTAGTCCTCCAATTCATTTCTCATTTTATTTATTGCTTATTAAGAGTGTCTCAAGTCAAATATAGACAAGTAAACACGGACGGAGGGAGTAATAAACAAAAGAAATTATTAAAAAAAAAATGAATTTTGATCTCAATCCAAAATTCCCATTGAGACCCAAGTTTTTCTATTTAAATACTCACAGATTTGTGATTAAGAGAAATGCTTAATTTAAGGGATTTTGAAGTTTCTATTTGTGTGTTCTGCTCGAATCACATAAAGTAATAGAAAAGAGGAAAGACAATATAAATAATAAAACGATAAATAAGGAGAGAAAAGAGAACTACCAAAAATAAAGGAAGTAAAAAGCGCAAAGAAAAACGGGAGTCGAAAAATGTTTAAGATAAATTCAAACTTGTATCTACCAGCCATGACACTTTTGTTTAATTTACGATTAGGGGTGGCAGGATCAAATATTTAACCTAAAGTAAGCAGATTACAACATATTTAAGCACTATTATATTTTAGGTGCACTTGAAATTTGGTGGTCACACGTCTCTTATCGGTAATGGAGACACTTATTTAAGTTCATATAAACTGAACTTATATGAACTTCTAAAATATAAGCCACTATTATATTTTAGGTGTAATATCTACCTACATTTAATAATCAATTGAAGTATTAAAAAAATCAATTAAAGTGATAATATATATTGACGAATGGACTTTATGTTAATACAATATTTCTAGTTTATAAAAGTTTTTGAAAATTGTGCTTATGAAACTCTTTAATGTTACTGAATAATTGTTTATCTTTTCAGGAAATATGAATAAAATAATAGCTTGTAACCAAATGATGGTATTGGAGCAGATTTGCGTGATTTTCTTTATATTATCTATGACATTGGTAAATTGTAAGACATACCCTCCATCGGTAGATCCAGGTTGTTATTGCCCGTGCATTGATTACTGGATTTATACAAGAGATGATATGCCTACATCGGAGAACATACAAATGTGTAGAGATAGTTGTGCCATCAAGGATGCGTATGATGAGACTGTTGATAAAACACCCTTTTTAGAATTTCCAGATTGTGCTTCCGTATAGTAATGTACTTTGCATCCTTGTTATTCTTTTATGAAAAATAACTTTATATTTGCAATGTCATTATGATAATAAAAATAAATGTAATTAATATTGGGCAGCTGAACATATGATAAAGTATTCTAATTAGACACTTTCGATTCGAATTTTGAAAAACCTTTTGCGTGTGTTCTCAAGAGTCTATTAGGTAGTTTAGTTAACCACATAAAATATGTCACCTACTTTAATTATACAAATTCGCGTTAATAAGTCATAAAACCCTAGGCGTTTTCTAATTGTGATTGATGCATATAATTAAAGGAGATGATATATTTCATATGGTTAACTTAACTATCTAGTAGACGCTTGACAATAAATGCAAAAGGTTTTTTGTAATTCGAACCGGAAGTGTTGTTAGTCCCGGTAAACTAGCACCAATATAAAATACACACTTTTTGCTTTTCCATTCCTCATTGAATTACATTCTACACACTTTTTGCTTTCCATTCCTCATTGAATTACATTCTGCTACTTATTATTATATATATATATATATATATATATATATATATATATATATATATATATATATATATGTTTAAGTTATATGTATACTATATATACTTATAAGTTATTATTATTATTATTATTATTATTATTATTAATAATAATAATAATAATAATAATAATCCCTTATCTCTTAAATAAAAAGTTTGTTTATAGAAATCCTCTCCGTTGAGTACAACTTTCATCCCTTAGGTATAATTTTTATTTTCCTTTTAATTTCTTTATTTATTATTCAGTTCATGTTTAGCCTTATAGGCTAAATACTCCGTTGAATTACGTCACACTAGACTACTAAGATCATGGTAATAATGCTTTAATGCATCATGATCAAAGCCAAAACATAATGTTCAAGGTTAGGTAGAAGTGGCCGGCTAATTTATTCTGTAGCGGGATCGTGAAGGGTCTGTTTGTAGCTTATGATGGCGTTTTAGGGGACATGCGTTTTTTGGACTTGCTGCAGTTGGAACAACCCGCGCTCGGTAACCTAGTAAAAGTGTTGTTACCTAGATGACATCATGTGGCGGCGCGATCCTGTTGTGTTAATGGTATCAGAGCCATGGTGTTCTAGTAGTAATAGGTGATGTAATTCAACGATTTCATATTATGAATTTTATAAATAAAAAAAGAACTGTTAAAAACAGTAAAAAAGAGGAATATGATACTCCTCAAGAACAGGATCTCCTTAATAAATGGACGATTCCTAAAATAGAACCGAAAGTAATATACTAGATGGGTACTTTTGAGAAATTAGGTCTCAAACAAGTAGTGAAAACTACTGAAGAAACAATGACTGTAGATAATGATAATGCTACTTTTAGACTATTATCCCACAAAGGATCTGGCCCCCTTATAGGCAACCCATGATTTATGCATATTAGTTAATTGGGTTGCATTCAAACCTTTAACCTTAAGAGGTTTGCGAAAGCTTTATAGCAGCTTAAGAGATGGAAGAAATAGAGCGGAAGAAATCCCTCATAGGACAGCCTAAACAAGTTTGACTTATGGTCCATTTTATTTTAATGCTTATCCTAACTTGCGTATCCTTGCAAGATAAAAATTCTTTAGATGCTTTAATATTAAGTATCAAATTGCATGGTTATGATTACATGTGCAGCCGCAGGCAATATGCATCTGTTATAGAATATATTATAAACCATTATATATCATGAATCCTATGTGTAAAATCATGGATTTTAAAAATGAGACAGTTTTAATAGAAACTAATTTTGGTAAATCCAAGATTATGACTCGAAGACCTATCAAATGGGATGAAATAGATTTCCCTAAAGAGTGGGTCATTGAGGGAGCAACACCCCCTCAAAATATTTTTACTGAGATTTCAGAAATTGAACAGATCCCAATGGGACAGTAAAATTGAGATTTCATGAACAGACACCGGCATTAGAAGGTAATGAACATCATAGTGTTCGATCTAGTTTACTTAGATCTATGTCTTCTAATAGATCTTATATATCTCCTGTTGATTATATAGTGCAGACCCCATCAAGGGCATCTACTTCTCAAATAAGAAATGATGATAGAATTGATAGTTTAAAAATTGACCAAGATAATATTGTAACTGGTATTAAGGACCCAGAATTGACCGAGTCGGATATGGATTTTCCACATATCATATTTAATGGATCAAGTCCAAAAGGTTGAATTTAGTCGGGGATCACCCGCAAGATTACAAATTAGTAAAGAGTTTTATACTCCTAAATGGATAACATTTAGAAAATGGTTTTTTGATAATTTTAAACCTGAAGAAACAATAATTTTCCAAGAAGAATTTTTGTCACGACCCAAATCATGGATCATGCGGGCACCCACACTAATCCTCCCTTTGGTGGGGCGAACCATGAGATAACTACCTTAATTTGATACAACATGCGGAATAAATACGTTATTATAAGAAATTCCCAAAATGGGTTCAGACTCATACAAGAGCTTCTAAGAAGTTTACAATTTGAATAGTTAACAGACTCAAGCTGGATACGACTTGTTGAAGGATAGAACAACAAATCTAAGAGAGACTACGGGTTGCAATAGCTCACCCAAACGTCTTTTGTGAATGCCTCGAAACGGTCGCGAGACTCCGAACATCACACTGAAAATAACTCTACACTCCGGAAAATTATGTAGCAAAAGAGTAGATGAGCACAACACAGGCTCGTAGGTATCATAGGCCGACAATGGTTAGTTCACGCATAAACAAGAAGCAACTAACAAGTAAACGAGATAAGTAATCAAACACGATCACATCTAGCACGCGAGAAAGTCTTGCATTAACGATAGTCACGGGATCTCAATATCTCGTATTATAAGCCTAGGGAGAATTATAAACCTCGATTCCATCCATTGCTTTAAAATAAATACTCACAAACAACAACTCAAGAATTCACAAATCAAGATCAATCGAGAGAACGTGCATGCAATGACAATGGTGACCATTCAAATGTGCTATGCAATGCAATGTCGTGCTATGAAAATGTTATACAATGCAAAAAGAAGTCACCTCTCACACTCCACCCCGTACACACACATGCTATGGCAATGCCTCACTAGTCATGACCCATAGGGGGACCCGCGAAGTCCATGTACCACTCGCTCCGAATATAACACCAGACCAGCCACACTCTCGACGATCCTTGAAAGACCTGAACCGGACACTCCATCGTTCAGCAAGAAACCTCGGGCAACAAACACTCATCTCTCTTTACCCTTCTCAAGAAAGACCCCGAGTCTCTCCGTCACTCTCAATCTCCTAAAGCCCCGAGTCTCTCACAATCACCTCTCACTCATTATATGACAACATAAGAGTAATAGGAAAGCATGTCATGCATGATATCAGCCCCAACTATATCACCAATATGCAGCCAAAATAAGTACAAGTCATATTATTGCCTACACGCTCAATCATCAATATTACCCTTCCCTTTCATAAGGTAGAGAGCTAGTATGTGATAAGATACAACTAGGTGATAATTACATCACATAGCACATAGAATATGGGATGCATGCTCGCATGAATCAACCTCAATAATCACATAATCATAGGTTCCATAGATTCATGCATTTAGAATTTCAATTCAATATTCAATTCTCATTAATAACCTTCTCTTCCATATGACAGTGGGATAACAAGAGAGAGATTATATCAAATACATGAAATCACAATACAATGACGGCTTCACTACATAACAATAAGAATAATGGCGACAAGCCCACATAACGGTAGCAATACCAACCTAGATGGAATTTACCCTCCACACCATGCCCGAAGGCCTATCATACTTTCCCCCGTCAATCACTACTATTTACACACGTTTCGCTAACCGGGAGTCTAGACATGCTAAACCGTAACTACCTTCAACGTTTAAATTGTGTGTCAGCTAACTTTCACGCCAAAAAAGCCTTTTCTCTCCGAAGTGCCTTCCGATCGGACAAGGTCTTTAGTGCTTATTCGTCACACAACATGTACGCTACCCAATAATACTTAAACCTTTTTAAAAACGCCAACAACTATGATTAAGCCCAAAAGGGGGAAATTTAAAAATATTCTAACGAAA
>NC_081350.1:24997545-25032363 GCF_029784015.1 Lycium ferocissimum
TCAATAACATAAGTAGGATGGAGATATAAAGAGAATAGAGGTAACCTCGCCATATGATAACGTACAATATGTAATGCATGAGCTTAAAAAATCATATGCAAGTAAGTACATATATATATATATATATATATATATATATCAATGTGTGTGTGTGTGTGTGTGTTAGTGCTGCGGAACGTGTAGCCCGATCCATATATGTTAGTGCCGAGGAACGTACGGCCCGATCCATAAATATAATATATTAGTGCCGAGGAACGTACGGCCCAATCCATAAATATCATATATTAGTGCCGAGGAACGTACGGCCCGATCCATAAATATAATATGTTAGTGCCAAGGAACGTACGGCCCGATCCATAAATATCATATGTTAGTGTTGAGGAACGTACGACCCGATCCATAAATATAATATACGTTGACACCCAATTTTGACCCCTCCTTACTTCCAATTCACTCTCTTGAGCTTCTGAATTAAAAATAGATCAAGTACCTTATATTTTCCTATTATTATTATTATTATTATTATTATTATTATTATTATTATTATTATTATTATTACTATTACTACTACTATTGTTATTATTTACTACCACTACTATTATAATTATAATAATTATTATTATTTAGTTTTATTATATAATATAATTGATCTAATTTAGAAGCCAAGAGAAATATGAGAAGAATGGACTTTCCAAACAAAGTTAGACATTTTATTGACAATTTTGGCAAAGTTGATGTAGTGGCCAAAATCATGTCCATCTTAATTATTAGCCCGTTTCCCCTTTTTAATCACTCAAACGCAGCCCAAGTCGTTTAAGAACAACCCAGTGATGGCCCAAACTAGCTATTCTCATCAGACCTTCCATCTTGCACTCAACCCAACCCATAATTCTTTAACCCATCTATCTCTCAACCCTAATATTAAACTCATCAGCTGCACCCCTCTCTCATCTTTTTCCTCCTTCACAGCAAAAATCAGCTTTCACAACTATGGCAGAGGCTTGACCTTCCCATTTCCGTGCAAGTCTCGAATATAGTCAACACAAGAGGCCAACAAACTTTACGAAATCTGATTTTTCTATGCAAAGAAAATCAAAAAGCAGAGACTCAATTCTAACCCGTGATATCCCTTAACTGCACCCTAAAATGGCTACATTTCGAAATCAAATCCCGCCCTAAAAACTCTAGGATTTGCCTATATATACATCGGAAAACATTCAGCTGAAAAAGGTTTTTTTTTAACATCTTGGAACACCACCACACTCAACATTTTCATCTTTGACTACTACTTTAAACCTTAGAATCGTTTAAGCTTTTTATTCTATCTCGGCAATCTCTAGCCGCAATAGAGATTTTCGAACTCATTTGTGTCGAGGTTCGGATCTGTTCATAATAAGAGAATAGATACGTGGCCCCGACGTCTTAGTTCACTGCACCCACAAGAGGTAAATCCGATCCTACTCTGACTTTTCTCTCATTTAAAATTCTGTTTTCGCCTTGAAAATCATGTATTGGGGTCCTGTTGTATTTAGATTCATTTTGTGATTAAAACATGCGAGTAGTCACTGTTTTGAACCTCTATAGTTTAACAGTGCACTTTAATGGAGTTTTGAATATGATAGCAGCTATGTCCCTGATTGGAGTTTAAGTATAGGTATTGCACTAGTAATGAAGTCTTTAAGTATTACTAATTATGTGAAGGTGTGTATATGTATGTATTCAAAATAATGACTTAGAATTTGTTTTGTCCGTAGGTGATAAGTTTACTTTCCTTGACTAAATGAAGGTTCATATTCCTACGTTCAAGTGTCCTATGAAAAAAAGGCTCTTAAGTCTTTGTGGCTTTTAAACAAAAATCATAAACAAGAGACTCTTATGGTTCTACTAAGTATCCTGTACACTTATATCAACATAAAAAATTATATATTACCATTATCAAATGCTAGCGGTGGAAAATAGTCCTTTAGAAATATATGTAAAGATCAAAATGCCTCTTTAAATATGCAGAGTGTCGAGAGTTAAATGATTGTTAATTTTGCTTCATTTATTATGAATATATACTGTTAAAGGATTAGATTCCAACTTTTACCCTCCTTGCCTTTGCTTTCTTTGTTTTGCGTGACATGCAGCCGACGAGTTTCACTTTGAAACTCAACGATGCCGCTATCATTGCAGTCCGCACATCCGCATCCTCTCTTGCTTGTTTTCAGCCTTACATCACCTTAAAAGCGAACCATAGAAAAATCTAATTTTGTTATTGGGAGCCAAATATGGCTATTGATTATCCCATTTATTTCAACTTGTTTTATTTGCTTGTCTTTGGTGTGACTAACTGTTTATTTTCAACTATATGTTACTGTTAGAAGAGGTTAATGCACTTACTTTAATATTAAAGTTAGTTGGCATTTAGCAGATGAACTCGTCTTTTAAAGTAAGCCAAGAATCTGATTTGTTCCTAAGTCTTATGCTTTTCTACTATTAAAAAAAAAAAAAAAAAAGCAAACGAAACGTGGTCTGATTTGAAAGGATGCTTAACATTTTTTCCTTTAGATTAATTGAACCCTTACCTAGAATCTTTAAGTTCGGTAGACCATAAACGGAGTTAACTTTAGACAATAACTTTAGTAAATTTTAGGTGTCCTAATTCAACATAATAATTAGGTGGCGACTCCCTTAACTTTAATTAACCTCGGAATTCTTTGAAATGTTGTAAACCATTTTGACTAGAGTTAAAATGGGGTATAACGACTTGGCGACTCTTGGGAGTATTCTTGGTTCTAACCATAACGAGACTCGGTTTAATTAGGTTTTATGTGCTTACTTTACTTACTTTATTTGTTATTAATTATTTTCACATGCTATTAACTGTTTGTTTGATATAAATTATTTACGTGTTTTTGTTTTGATATAAATCATGTCATCCCGTATCACTTTTCTCCACATCCGGAAATTCACACTATCACACGTACACGCGAGGTGTGTTTTGCGCACCCACAAATTTCTTTCAAATCCCAAATTTTAGGAGAGTTGGCATATGCGCGGGGTGTCCCGATTTTTCGTGTGACCGCGTAGCCTTCTCACTCGAGTTTTCCCCTCGGGAACCTTCCGTCTAGTGAACCCACTCTTAGTCAACCTAGAGTAGAGCTAAACCAACACCCTTTATTAGGAGCATACATTTCATGACCTAGGAGGTTTAATACCCTTGGTGTATTAAGCCCATTAGATGACTTTACCCAAACATCCAAGTGGGTCCACGACCCCAAGTGACACTAATCATACTTTATGTGCATGTTTGAAGGATAATTGTGCTTAAATATTGACTATTTGCTCTAACTAATTTAACTTTAGGGGGGGAAGGAATGACTAACCTTTCTATGATAGGTATGAAGACTGTACATTGGAATACGCTTGAATCAACAATGAACGAGAGCCGAGGTCATCTCAAAATAGACCTAAGAAGTTTAGACATGACAAAATTGTATTTACTTTACTTAGATTAGGTAGTGCTTTATGTTATACTCATTTGGCATGTAATAAATATTACACCACATTTGTACTTTATTTTTTGGAAAATAGAATTTGTTTTATTAGCCAAGAGCAATGGGATGACGTATTATGACACATTTTACCCTTCAAACAAATGTTAGGCCTACCTCTGGCACAAAGAGGTCACATGCATATTAGGACGCGTCATTGTTGTTTGATATACTTATTTACATGTTGCCTTACAACTTACTTGCCTTTATTTGGGGCTAATACTCAAAATATCCCTCAACGTTTGACCAAAATCTCAACTACACACCTAACCTTTGCGTTGGTCCTATTATCCCCCCCCCCCCCCCCCGGACAATTTTTTTCAATATCAAAATGCCCTTTTTTGCGATGTAGCAAAGGTCAATATGACAACTCCCAATTATTAACAGGTGCTTGTCCACACGCGCCTGGCCCACGTGCCACATCTTTAATTTCCCCCCCATTTTTTTTTAATTTCCCCCCTTCCTCCATCCATCTAATCTTCTTCAAAAAAAAAAAAAATCTCTCAATTTTCCATGCTCCATTTTCAGTATGAGGATCCAAAAACCCATACCCAATTCTCCTTCATCTTCATCAACATCATCATCATCATCATCATCATCTTCATTAGGAGTTGAAAAAAAAAAATCACACCAACTTCCTAAATTTTATCCAAAAAAACCCAAATGTGAAAGGAAGCTTCCTCAAACCAAGTAGAACAAAGTTCATCCATTAATTTGATCAAACAATCAAGAATTTAAAGAAACCCACTTGGTGTTCTTCATAGCTTTCTCCAAATTCCTAGCAATGGAGTTTAATTTTCTTCCCAAATCAACTCAAAGAATTAGTGCTTAAACAACTCCAACCAAGCAACAAGTAGAAACTCCAAACAAGCAACTTTCAATCAGATTTTCTTTAACAAGAGTAGATTTTCAACCTTTTTTTTTTTCCAGATTTTCGTTTTTTTTTCCTTCATTTTTTTTTTTTTTTTTTTTTGAATTTGATTTGGGTAAACAGTGATTATAAGAATAATCACTATCCTAGCTCTAAATTTATAATGGGTATTATTTTGACAAAAAAAATGGAGATGGGTGTTAAATAGGGTGAAGAAGAAGATGAAGTAGCCTAAAAATGGAGGGAATTTAAATTTATCTATGTGGCATCTATGTGGCAGTCCATTTGGCGCTTCAAAACACGTCAGATGCTGTTTTTTAAAGGCTATAACGCGCCACTGAGCGGTGTATTCACGCTCTTGTCCACATCAGCAAAAAAGGGGCATTTTAATACTGAAAAAATTTGTCCAGGGGGGTAATAGGACCAACGCAAAGGTTAGGTGTGTAGTTGGCATTTTGGTCAAACGTTGGGGGGTATTTTGACTATTATCTCCCTTTATTTGATACATGACTTATTTGACTCTATGTGATTATGACTTTACTTAGATATTTTAATATGAGACTTACAGTATTTGCATTTTATGTTTCTTTCTTTTACTTTTTATTACTTCCAAAAGAGTTGATTCGTGTTGACATTCGAACTGGCCGACCATCATTACTTCACAAGGTCAAAGACGTCAGCATTACCTCAACGTAGTTGGGTTGTTCAAGGAAGGAAAACTACTATGTCTGATCCAGCCGCACCTACTTCAACTGGTTTGGAAAACATCGTGATCCCTAGTGATCCTTCCGAGACTTCCGAACATAGACCTACTATTCAACATGATGAACACATCGCCCGCTTGACTCAAGAGATTGAAGATCTACGTGGAGAACTAAATCGGATTAGGGACTTGACCAATTTGTCCATCACACTCCAAAGTCCACCTCCTGAACCTAGAAATGTCGCACCAAACCCACCTCATTTTCCATCACTTGAATCTCCAGTTCCTAAATATTTCTCTCCACAAAATAATGCACCTACTAACAACTTACCTCCAATCACCCCCGCAAATCCACCAAATCCATCATCCGTCTATACTCTTCCATAAAGTCAACCACCCACCTACACTACCTATGCTACTCCTAATCCGCCACTCGTCAACCCACCAAGTCAATCGCTAGTTCACACTCTTACGTTCCTTTATCCGCTAACACTAACCCACCACCTATAACTGCTCCACTAAACGCACCAAACCAACCGCCTATCAATACCACTTATAACACACCACCCCTAATCCAAAACACTCCCACCGTCCAAACTTATCCAACCCAGTATATACAAGGGGCACATTTTGTCACTCCTAATGCGCAATATGTTCCTCCGGTATATACATCGGAAACACAAGCCTTTACCAACCCAATGACGGTCAGGTTCCAACCCGAGGTGGTTTAGTATGAGAAAATGGAAAAGGATGCAAAAGCAAGGGCAGATGATATATTGTTAAGGAGATCCACAATCTCAAAGAAGCAATGAGAGACCTTCAAGTTGCTAGGGGAAGCAAGAGTGTGGAATATGAAGATCTGTGTGTTCAGCCTGACGTTGATTTGCCTGTAGGCTACAAGCCGCCAAAATTTGATACATTTAATGGAACAGGCGACCCTCATACGCATTTAAGGGCTTATTGTGACAAACTAGTTAGAGTAGGTAGAGATCAAAATATAAGGATGAAGCTATTCATAAGAAGCTTATCTGGTGAGGCTCTTACTTGGTATACACAACAAGATGTCCATAAATGGCGTGGTTGGAGTGATATGGCACAAGACTTCATGGACCAATTCAGTTTCAATACCGATATCACACCAGATAGAGTCTACATGCCTAAGGTAACCAAGAAGTCAACTGAGTCATTCCGTGAGTATGCACTATGTTGGAGGTCAGAAGCAGCCAGGGTTCAACCCCCGATGAGTGATAGAGAAATGACTGCTACCTTCATTGAATGCCAAGCTTGCATATACTATGAGAAATTGATAGGCATGATGGGACAAAAGTTCACAGAAGTTGTCAGAATAGGAGAAGCCTTAGAAGAATGAATCAAATCGGGAAAAATTCAGGATCTCACTGCCTTGCAAGCTGCAAGCAAAGCTATTCAATTTGGTTCTATCAGTGGGACAAAAAAGAAGAAAGAAGATGTAGCTGCTGTCATGAATATCCAAGGACGTAAGCCAAGCCATGCTCTTTCATACCTTAATCGTCCACATCAACCTTTCTGCCCTTACCAATATGTTGAACCTTACCAAGCTCCACCAACTCCTTACCCTATCTACAACACCCAAGCAAACCATTACTAACCCCGAGCACCTACAAATTCGTTCAAGTTCCAACTTACCAAAATCGACCACATTCTACACCTAAAGCCCGTCCAAACCCTGAAATCAGAAATACCTGCAACTACACCCGATTCGCTGAACCCTTGGCTCAATTATTTGAAAGACTGAAAGTAGCAAGCATAATACAACCAATTGAAAAAAAAATCCCCGATCATATTCCAAGATGGTTTGATGGTTCTAAGCATTGTGCATATCATTCTGGAGTTGCTGGGCATGATACCGATGATTGCTATGGTCTCAAAAATAAGATTGAAGCCTTAATCAAGGAAGAAGCGATTCAACTTATTAGGGTTCAACCCAATGTGGACAACAACCCACTGCCTACTCACGAAAATGCTAATGTGAACATGATAACTGTTGAGGAAGATTGGGATTTGAAAAGAACCATCATGCCAATTGGAAATATGGAAAAGAGCATGCTATCAACCTTTGTCGCTCCCGCGGAAACAGTCCAAAGACAAGCACCAATGAAGGTTACTTCTTCAACTACTCACAACATCGAGACACCGACCATCTAGGGTGCCGAACCAGGAGAGACATTGAAGAATTGGACTTGTACTCCGTCCCTGGTTTGCCGGGAGTCTTAGTAGATTGAACATGTAGTGAACTTTTGAAATAGCACAATTTTAAAAATTGAGGCCTGAATCGTGCCCCAAACTTTTGTTGCTTTGCCTCATCTTTTGGAAGCTTAATTGAAAATCTATGAATGCATTTCTTATTTTCCTTGACTGTCTATTATTTGTTATTTTCTATTTTATTTAGTATATAAATTATCAAATCTGCCAATTTTATGGTTGTGACATATAATGAAACGAACGAATAAATTTTTATGTGCCGAACACGATTATGAAGAACAGAAAGAGAACATACATCTCGAGAAAATAACAGACAAATTCGAGGACAAGACAAGATTCCACTTGGAAGAAATTGAAATAGCCGATAGATAATGACATAAGCATGAAGGCTATCAATTCAAGAAGAAATCAAAGGACGACATTAGATTAGATTGCCTAGTTTGCAACCTTTCCTTTAATGTAATTACTAAATACGCTGACCTGATTCCCTCGGCAGGATACGTAGGCAGCCCACATAGGGTTCGGTTGCATTATAGCAAAAAATCCAAAAAAATCCTTATTATTTCTATGTAAGGAGAACTATGCCTGACCTAATTCCCTCGGTGGGATACGTAGGCTATCGACATACGGTTAGATCATATTTAGATAGAAGTCCAACAAACCTATTACTATTTATGTAACGGAACTACACTGACCTGATTCCCTTGGTGGGATACGTAGGCAATCCATGTCGGGTTCGGTCCCTTTATTAGAAAATTTTCAAACCATATTTATGTACCTTACGAACTACGTTCTGACCTGATTCCCTTGGCGGGATATGTAGGCAACCTATATAAGGTTCGGTCACCCACAACATAAGTTTAGTGTACCTTCCCGAAGTCAAAACTGGGGCAGATTTTGGAAAGATATAGACAAGAGAATGGTTTGACATCGACAAGATTAAGGCTACCAAATAGGAAGTATTATAGACAAATGACGTTTCAATTGTTTCGGAAGTGTCACAATCTAAAAGTTGGCAGAAATTTTTACAACTTATATACATATATATATATATATATATATATATATCTTTCCTTACATATATATCTTTCAAAAGATACATTTTCTTTCAATTGTTTTCACTACGATTCATCTACCGAAGCTTGAATGGAGATCATAAGATCCAAACAAACAAGACGAACGGAACGCCAATAACGTCAAGCTTCGAGTCAACACGAATCAATTCCCCCTCCCAAACTAAGAATTTTTCTTTGAGTGCAGGAATAAAAAGACCGCGAGATCAACAGTCAAGTCTATCAATCATTGCCGAAAAGCGTCGTTTGGCTCGCCGTGGCCTCGCCTTAAAAGCCAAACGGCTTTATTTCTAACTTTATCTTTAATTTTTTTTTATCACAACAATTTTATGACTTTATTAACAAATACACCTATTTTTGCAGGTTGTTAAGATAGAATGCGAATCGACATCAAGACCACATGTCAAAGATCGAAGACATTATTTGGATATACAGCCTCATCTGCATAAGCTAGACGGCTACACTCTTACTTTACTCTATACTTTATCAATTACTTTATCATTGACTTTACCCACTTTAACGACTTTACCTCAAATTTTACAGACATTATTTATCATCGAGTCCCGTAAGACAGCCGGAGGCCTCTTTTATCATTAAAGTCTCCAAAGACAACCGGAGATATTATTACATCCTCTGCATAAACATCACTCATCATTCTGAAGACAACCAGAGACAATATTTGGCCACACAACCTCGTCATTTCATAAGCCACACGGCTTCATCCTCATCTTTGTATACATATTATTATCATTTTATTCTATTTTATGCTTTTGACTTTACTCCAAACTTTACCAATGACTTTAATATGAATTTTTGATAACTCTGCTAGTGACATTATAACACATCGTTCGTTGAGCAAACCACGTCAAGATTCCAGTTTGAAATAGAGACATCACTTAGACTCATCAAATTTTCATTTTCCTAGCCATACAGGTCTATACTTATCTCAATTTATATTTCATTTTACATTCTACTTTATCTTACTTCATTTGCTAACTACTTTACCTTAAGTTTTGGCAAAAAATACAATCCACATACACCAATTGCAAGAAATGTAGCACAACGTGGAACTTTATCTTATGCAGTGAACTGGGGAAAATATGCTGAAGAGGAATATCAAACTCACCAACAAAGGTCATGGATCTGCTCTCGAACTCAACTCCGCCTACGTCCACAAACATGTGATACGTAGGTTATCCAAATTTTTCTTTCATATCTACCACTAAAACTCTACTCAATCAACCCTTCTCACAATCTTGTATCCCTTTCTATATCCCAGCATCCCCATAACTCGACACTGGGGCAATTTTTGAGAATTCGTATCGTGTCTAGTAGAGTCCTACTTATGGATGTGTTGTACACCACATTTATAATTAGGAGGCTACAAACATATGTACCATTCTCAAACATTATTGTCATCTATCTTTACTCCTCGAGTATACCAATCACAACTCATCCAACATCTTTCAAAAATTGTTAACTCTCTCAATCTTCACTTCACAACGCTTCAGTCTCACCATAATTCGACACTAGGGCAAAAAGCAGTGTCGACACCGACCGCTTCTCTTGAACTACATATGGCCTGATTCTCATGGAACCCGAGATATGTAGGCAACTCGGAACCGGAGTTCGGCCATAATTTCCAACATTCCTTCTATCACATAATTTTCCAACATTCCTTCTATCCCATAATTTTCCAACATTCCCTCCATCCCATAATCTTTTCCAAATATCCTTTCTACCCCCATAATCTTTTTCACCATTTCTTCTAACCCATATTTTCTAAAGTTCTTCCAAGTTCATATCTGTTAGTCTGGACAAAATTGGCTATTACGTCAACTTCTTCGCCCGAAAACTCTCACATCGACTCCGGTCGAAGAGGGGCAAGTTGTTGACACCCAATTTTGACCCTCCTTTCTTCCAATTCACTCTCTTGAATTTCTGAATTAATAATAGATCAAGTACCTTATATTTTCCTATTATTATTATTATTATTATTATTATTATTATTATTATTATTATTATTATTATTATCATTATTATTATTATTATTATTATTATTATTATTATTATTATTATTATTATTATTATTATTATTATTATTATTACTACTACTACTACTACTATTGTTATTATTTACTACTACTATTACTACTACTACTATTATAATTATAATAATTATTGTTATTTAGTTTTATTATATAATATAATTGATCTAATTTAGAAGCCAAGAGAAATATGAGAAGAATGGATTTTCCAAACAAAGTTAGACATTTTATTGACAATTTTGGCAAAGTTGATGTAGTGGCCAAAATCATGTCCATCTTAATTATTAGCCCATTTTCCCTTTTTAATCACTCAAAACGCAGCCCAAGTCTGTTTAAGAACAACACCAAGTGATGGCCCAAACTAGCTATCACGACCCGAATAGGGGCCATGACGGGTACTTGGAGCTTCCTACCGAGCACCACTCATTCTATTACTCATCATACTTATCCTACATTCGTTTATCATTCTCATACCTCTAATCGTGGTAAAACTCATTATTACTTCCACAAACATATCTACTTTCATATATATGAGGCTATCAAAATAATATGCAAATATACAACGTAGTCATCATAGAACACCTACTACCCACACGTACGTATCTACGAGCCTCTACTAGAGTACTATACATGAGGACGGGACACGACCCCATCATGCCCAAAACATATGTACACAAAATAATATAACAAAATAGCACCTCCGGAATAATGGAGTGCTCCTGTAAGTCCGCTGATCGGCTACTATGAATCTGGGTCACCTCCCTGTCTACCTGTGGGCATGAACACAACGTCCAAAAAGAAAGGACGTCAGTACAAATATTGTACTAAGTATGTAAGACATGAATGATACTGACATAATAAAGAAATCATGAAACATGAGATGAGGATATAACCTGATTAACCTTTTAAAAGTAAACACATGTTATACATCTCACATATATAAACATATCACATGTACCATCGTCGTTAGCCGGCGTCGGGGTAACCATCATACGCCGCCCACTAGTGGTGTCATGTCCGGCCCTCTAGGCACGGTGTAATCATATGCAGCCCGCTTTTTGCGGTAACATGTCCAGCCCTTTAGGCACGGTGGAATCGTATGCAGCCCGCCTTCGTGGTGACATGTCCGGCCATCTAGGCACGCTGGAACCTCATCATCGTATACTTATCATCGTCATACATTCATCATAAAACATGCATTAGAACTTAAAGATAATCTATAACTATGTCGGGGTGACGTAAGGTCGAGAACCCCCGATTCTATTATGGAGTAATCATAATCATCACACCTCAACTTGAAAGAACTAACATTATAAGGTGGGTTTAGCAACAATGAATACATCAAAGAATCGTATAATGATCATTAGTCTCGTAAAATGTCATATCATATTCATGGCATGAACATCTGAGAATATCGTATCATAGGATTTAGAATCCTTAGACTTAGGCTCATCATTACCATTATCGATTTCATAACATCTCTCTTATTCTTTTATCTCATAAGAAGCTCTACATAACGTTGACTCATATTTTCCGGAATGTAAGAAAGTCATGGAGAGCTAAAGGGAGTCAGGCCATAGGAATCATGCCTTGGAAGAGAAGGGACTAGCCTTACATACCTTTGTGATTCACTAACTTTATCACTTGAATGCTTCTCTCCAATACTCACGTTTCTACCTTCAAGGAAGTTCGTACTAAAATTAGATAATTGAAAACATGCTTAAGCTTAGGCTAAAGCTAACGAAAATTGGATAACATCTCCTTTATTTGAATGACTTCCTCCACATAATAAACAATTCCCAACATCAATAACAACGCCCGCAATATCTTAATCGTCAACTTTATCAAGCTAGACATTATTAAATCCTCAACATTCCCTATCCATCATTCATAACCCTAGCTATTGATGAGTCGTGAAATTACGCGATATTCGACGCTAATTCCTTAAGCTTTTGTGACTCCTTAAGCACTTTTGTTGTTACTTTTTGTGTTTTTATGTTGTTTTGTAGGAAAAGATGCCCGGAGAGCATAATGGAGCAAAACGGACCAAAACGGACCAAAATAGAGCAAAAATAGAACAAATTCATACTTTCTGGCACCATATGCTACACGCAGAGTATAGCACATGGTGCAAAGATGTGCAATATGCGAGCAAAGATGGTGAAAAGATTCGCTGTCGTTGAAAATGGCACCATATGCGAGTAGCATATGGTGAAAAGATGTGCAAATGCGAGTAAAGCATGTGCCGCAAAGCATGTGGTGACAGAGAAAATTGTTACCACATGCTACGGTTTTGGCACCACATGCGATTAGCATGTTGAACATGCGAATAGCATGTGAAAAGATGTTGTGCAAGAGGGTATTTTGGTCCGCATTTTGTTCCCGTTTTTTGGATGATATAAATACTCTTTTAGGGTTTGTAATAGATTATCTTTGGCAGCTTTTTCATCAAGTTTGGAGACTAGTTTTTACACCACACTTTGGGGTTGAAGATTTGAAGATTTGGTTGAGTATTTCTTAAACCTTTAATTCATTTCTTCAATTCCTTGCTTTGTATTGTATATCTAAGTGTGTAGCTTTCTATTCCATAACTTGAATCTCGTTTATGAAAGTATTCTTGATTAAAGTTTGGTTTGAAACTCTTGTTGTGCTTATGTATTGAATGATTCTTATTGCTATTGAAGTGGGTCTTTGTTGATTTAATTAATCTCGTTCTTGAATGTTTCCAAAGGGATTAGCTAACCCTAGGACTCACCCATTTACTTAGATTGAGCTCGGAAGAGGAAATCTAGGTTGGGAAAGATTATTTAACAAGAATTTGGGTCATTAAACTCATCTAATAACTTGAGCTCCGGAAGAGGATAGTTACTTGAGGTTAAATTGGTTGTGTTTAATATCACACTCTAAGGCTTGGAAAAGCTTAGAGTGAAATTCATTGATTTGGTTGGAAGACTTTCAATGAGATTTTAGATATCATTATCTATCAACACAAACCCGCTCTTAGTTGTAATATCATAAAATATATTGGATCGTTACTTGAGTGTAATTTCTTTTGGATCCAAACTTGTGGTCATTGATCATGTTACTTGCTTTCTAGGTTAGTTTACATTTCCGCATTAGTTATAATTTTCTCAAAAACCCAAAATATTTTCTATCGTTTGGCTTTAGCTTAGTTGGTGAAAATTTCATACTTTTCTTAATCGCCTAGCATATTGTTCCCTGTGGGATTCGACCCCGACTCATAGTTGGGTAAATATATTGCATACGACCGTGTACACTTTCTCTTTGAGGAGTGTATTTGGACGTTATCAGCTATGGCACCATACCGTATCCATCCTCATTCAATGCCCTTACCACATCTTTAATACTATTCATAGCAAGATTATACTGATTATCTATCAAGAACTATGATTCAAGTCAAGCCATGATTCAAGAATATCATTATTTTCATATTTGCACCCCATATTCTCCTCCCTTCCATAACCCAAGTCTCTTAACCCCTCAATACTTTTAATAGCATGAAATAAACATAAAGATTACCTTTGAAGGTGTAGGAATGGACTTTGAATGGAATTTCTTCACTTGGAGAAAACCCTACTTCAACACCAAAAGATTATTGGGTTCCACCAACCCTAGAGAGTATCCTCACCCTTGATTCCACAATTTCTTGGTTTTTTCTCCTTGATTTCCCTTGGATATGTGATAATATAATGAGAGAATTTTCTAGAACCTTCAATACTTAGAGAGAGAGTAAAATCTGAAATTTTTGGGGTGTAACTCGACTATTTATAGTTGGAACTGGAATGTTCCAGATGAGCAGTTCGACGAGCGGGTCGACGGTCACGTCGACGTGTTGACGATCCGTCGACTTGCTCAGTCGACCTACTTCTGCAGATCAGAAGCTGCAGAGCCACATCGACGGCGGCGATTGACGGCCCGTCGACGTGTCGACGATCCGTCGACGTGTCTCGTCGATTGGTTTCTGCAGATCAGAATTCTCAGAACATAATGACGATTCATATTGATGGCCCGTCGACATGATCGACGGTCCATTGATAATGTCTGGTGTCTACAGATTTCCCTGAAGCTGCTCAGCCTGCGTCGGTTCAATCCGTTCAACTTCTAATCCTGTAATATACATGAAATACCCACTAGTACCTCCATACACGGGGTAGAATGCTTAGTATCTCAATACTCGGGTACAAACCTCCATTTCAAGGCACACTTGACTAGGAAACCGTAAGTTCTTCCCACCATGGAAGCGAGAGGTGTAACACTAGCTATTCTCATCAGCAGCCCATCTTGCACTCAACCCAACCTATAATTCTTTAACGCATCTATCTCTCAACCCTAATATTAAACTCATTAGCTACACCCTCTCTCATCTTTTTCCTCCTTCAAGCAAAAATCAACTTTCACAACTATGGCAGAGGCTTGACCATCCCATTTCCATGCAAGTATCGAATACAGTCAACATAAGAGGCCAACAAACTTTAAAAAATCTGATTTTTCTATAGAAAGAAAATCAAAAGGTAGAGACTCAATTCTAACCCGTGATATCCCTTAACTGCACCCTAAAATGGCTACATTTCGAAATCAAATCCCGCCCTAAAAACCCTAGGATTTGCCTATATATACATCGGAAAACATTCAGCCGAAAAAGGTTTTTTTTGAACATCTTGGAACACGACCATACTCAACATTTTCATCTTTTGACTACTACTTTAAACCTTAGAATCGTTTAAGCTTTTTATTCTATCTCGACAATCTCTAGCCGCAATAGAGATTTTCGAACTCATTTGTGTCGAGGTTCGGATCTGTTCATAATAAGAGAATAGATACGTGGCCCCGACGTCTTAGTTCACTGCACCCGCAAGAGGTAAATCCGATCCTACTCTGACTTTTCTCTCATTTAAAATTCTGTTTTTGCCTTGAAAATCATGTATTGGGGTCCTGTTGTATTTAGATTCATTTTGTGATTAAAACATGCGAGTAGTCACTGTTTTGAACCTCTATAGTTTAACAGTGCACTTTAATGGAGTTTGAATATGATAGCAGCTATGTCCCTGATTGGAGTTTAAGTATAGGTATTGCACTAGCAATGAAGTCTTTAAGTATTACTAATTATGTGAAGGTGTGTATATGTATGTATTCAAAATAATGACTTAGAATTTGTTTTGTCCGTAGGTGATAAGTTTACTTTCCTTGATTAAATGAAGGTTCATATTCCTACGTTCAAGTGTTCTATGAAAAAAGGCTCTTAAGTCTTTGTGGCTTTTAAACAAAAATCATAAACAAGAGACTCTTATGGTTCTACTAAGTATCATGTACATTTATATCAACATAAAAAATTATATATTACCATTATCAAATGATAGCGGTGGAAAATAGTCCTTTAGAAATATATGTAAAGATCAAAATGCCTCTTTAAATATGCAGAGTGTCGAGAGTTACATGATTGTTAATTTTGCTTCATTTATTATGAATATATACTGTTAAAGGATTAGATTCCAACTTTTACCCTCCTTGCCTTTGCTTTCTTTGTTTTGCGTGACATACCAGAGACGACGAGTTTCACTTTGAAACTCAACGACGCCGCTATCACAGGGAGTCCACACACCCGCATCCTCTCTTGCTCGTTTTCAGCCTTACATCACCTTAAAAGCAAACCACAGAAAAATCTAATTTTGTTATTGGGAGCCGAACATGGCTGTTGATTATCTCGTTTATTTCAGCTTGTTTTATTTGCTTGTGTTGGTGTGATTAACTGTTTATTTTCAACTATATGTTACTTTTAGAAGAGGTTAATGCACTTACTTTAATATTAAAGTTAGTTGGCATTTAGCAGATGAACTCGTCTTTTAAAGTAAGCCAAGAATCTGATTTGTTCCTAAATCTTATGCTTTTCTACTATTAAAAAAAAAAAGGAAATGAAACGTGGTCTGATTTGAAAGAGTTAAGACTAAATGGTTTTGGCTATTAGCCACTCTTCTACTTTTAAAAAGGTCAACTGCTTCACTCTTAACATTTGATTCAAAAGTAGTCCAACTAATTCCCTTTTTAAAACTATTTAGTTAGTTTATTTATTTGGTTTCACTCGTTAACTTATTTTAGATGTCCGAAAATTAGTTTGAATGGTTGTAGTCTACTGCAGAACTAATAGTTACACCTTAATTTGATACACCACTTAGCCTTTTTAATTGACTCTAAGTCCGGCTGGTTAACCGTCTTTTACCGGATCTTAAAAGATGCTTAACACCTTCCCTTTAGATTAATTGAACCCTTACCTAGAATCTTTAAGTTCAGTAGACCATGAACGGAGTTAACTTTAGACAATAACTTTAGCAAATTTTAGGTGTCCTAATTTAGCATAGTAATTAGGTGGCGACTTCTTAACTTTAATTAACCTCGGAATTACTGAAATGTTGTAAACCATTTTGACTCCGGTTAAAATGGGGTATAACAATATATACATATACATAATGTAAATAGCATGCATGAGAGCTCATATGAAAGATACAACTTTATCAGAGTGACGTAAGGTCGGTAACCTCCGATTTATATTATGGAATTCGTGTCGAATCCAAAGAAATAACTTAACGATGATGAACATAATAATATACCAAGAATCAATCAAATAACTAAGACATTAAGAGTTGAGCTACATGACATAGGAATGGAGTGATTTTATTATGGAACGCTCATATTCATACTCTAGTTGGATTCGTGCCAAGGAAAGAGAGAGAAACGAACACCTTACATACCTTATCCGTCAAGCCACCACTTAAAGGATCCGTTACTTCGGTGTTTGCCCTTCACCCCAACCTATATATCGAGAAATACATCTTTAATCATACTTTCATCAACTTATAAGCATTAATTATGGAACACTAATTTGGGTTACGAAAATTTGGGCAGCATTTCCCCTATATTCTTTACCTCCTCCAAATACCAAAACAACTCCCAAACAATACCAACAACATCAACAACAATATCATCAAGATTCTACAAGATAAATATGCACAATTCCATCCAAACTTTCTTCAAACCTCAATCCATAAGCCAACAACATCAACACAACAAACTATAACTTTTTTTCTCGTAAATATTCCTAAATCAACGTTAATAAAGAGAGATTCATACCTTATCCTTTCTAGAATAGCAAGATCTTCAATATTTACTTTGAATTCAAGCCAACTTCAACGCAAGACAATACTATACTCGTGACCACACGTTACCCGGACCTCGATTAATATTCCGTCACTTGAAATTACTCAAAATCCTTGCTTTTATGATGTATATATGCTCACTTAGGTTGCTGAGCTTTTTGGGGGATTATTATGACAAAAAAGAGGGGTTTTAACCCTTATATAGTGTACTAAAGTCAGTGGCACTGTAGCAGCACTGTAGTAGCGCGCCCTGCTCTGCCCGCCTAAATTGTAACGTCCATAATTCTCTACTCCGATGTCATATTGACGAGCAGTTTGTTGCGTCGGAAACTAGACTTCATGAACTTCAATTTAGGCTTTTGCTTTGCTTCAAAACTCCTCATATACTAAAAGATATTCTCTCCCCAAGTTGGACCAAAATTGTCCCCCATCTTTTCTTCCAAAATTCCAACAAACTTGGTTCTCTTGATTCACTTGCTCTCCAATCCTCCTATAGCTTATTATATGAACTTAAACCCTCATAATCATAAGATTGGCGCATATAATCTCATATATTCTTGAAAGTAACTCCAGCGTCCATACTTAAAACAATCAACACTCATAAATCTCAACGTACAAAAACTACGGGGTGTAACAACTAAAATTTTCTCCTCCGTAAATCTTTTTTATTTTTCTATTATGATTTTCTACCAATTTTTGAATGTTAATAAAGGTGTCAGAAAAAATTTAATTTTCTTTTCAAAGGGTAACAGCAAGTATATTTTATGTGATCGTCCACAAAAATCAGATAATATCTGAATCCTTGATGAGAGGTGACCGGTAAAGGACCCCCATAAATCAAGATGAATTTGGACAAGATCTCAATCTCAATTTTATAATTAGAACTCATAAAAGATAGGGGTAAAGTTTCCGTACATCTTACCCTCTCCAGACCCCATTGGTGGAACTACACTGAGTATGTTGTTGTTGTTGCAACATTTCGACATAACTATCTTCTGTAAACTCAGCTATCAGTATGGATGACTAATGACACAACATTTCGACATAACTATCTTCCTTTTAATTATGTTAATTGATTTTATTTATAATAATATCCATGATGCTCAATAGTGTTATTATATTAATTTGCTCGAATCATGTTCACGAAAAGATATTTAATCGAATCATGTTCACGAAAAGATATTTTCTCTGCCGCCATAATTTTTGGTGTTACCAACTTATTTTTTTACAGCAAATAGGAGAAAAAAGAAGAAATGGTGGAAGTTACGAAATCTGTCATATATATGTAAAAAAAATGCCTATTTATGATTATTTTTTAAAAAAAAATTAATTCGAAGTGGGCCAGGCCCTCGGGACACATTGGTGGGCCAAGCTACCTCTAACATGGCATGTCACGAACATGGAAATTTTTTTTAATTTAGGCCCCCACCACCACCCTCTTAGCTAGGGTTGGGGGCCGGGCCGGTTATGGGCCGGGTTAGGTGGGCGGGTCCCGGGCCAACCCTGCCCAATTGACAGGCTTAGTTGTCACCTGCTAGCTTACTTACATACAACAATTTTTCTTTAACTTAGGTACAATGAAAATGTCCTTTAATCGTAGATTGATACCTATCTCCTTATTTTCAATATGAGCAATTTTGAGTCATTTTCTACCGAGTCTGAACCTTCAAATAAAGTAGGATTGTCGAGTTTACAAGTTTGCTGCACCATATGATGAGTTTCTCCAAAGTCCATGTAAAGATTATTGTCGGACTGCTTATGGATTATTAACACAGAGAGTCGTTGTAGTGTTCTTCGTAGGAGTAATCCCACCTATAGATTCGACGTGAATTTGCTTGTGATTGAGAGCTTTTGCAATTATTTTGAGCGCCAGATGCCCATCAACGATATAGTTGTTACATTTGGGTCCAAGTTGACTATAAAGAATTTGACCAAGGATTGTTGAAAATGACAATTTTTATCATGGAATCTTGGTGAAATTCTTTATAGATTATGGGATATACCCTTTCAAAATCAGGGCATGTGTTACTGACGTTCTTTCCTATTAACATTTTCAACTTTGATTTCTAGCTTCCTTTGGCAACTTTACCACTTCAAACTACTCCAACCAATTTACCACTTCAAACTACTCCAACTAATCTCATAGATATGAGTCCGGAGCCTAAAGGGTATAAAAATACACGGTATTTACCAAAAGGGGGTGCCCAAAAATTTATATACCAAAAGGGGTATATCGTGGGCTGATCCACGATATACCCCAAAATTTTTTTTTCGGCTGACACAAGTCAACGAAAAAAAAAAAAAAAAAATTAGAGGTAAAACGTGGATCAGTCCACGTTATACAATATAAATTGTAAAACGTGGATCAGTCCACGTTTTACAAATATATTTTGTAAAACGTGGACTGATCCACGTTTTACCTCTAATTTTTTGTAACGACCCATTTGGTCGTTTAGCACTTTTAGGCATAATATTCCTAAAACACCCTTTTCGTGGTCAAATCTTGATCATAGTACGCGATAACGGGTGATTCGGTTATTTAATTGACGAGTTTTAGTCCTCATTTGACATGCGAGGACGAATGTTCTAAAGGAGGGGAGAATGTCACACTCCATAATAATCCTTGCTACTTGTATTAAAACAAGAAAGAATGAGTTAAGAAGGTTCAAGGAAAGTTAATCGAGTTAGTAAGAATATCGTTATAAATATGGTTGTCTTAAGTATCTCGAGGTGACTGGTAACCAAAGGATTTGAAATCGCGTTATGAGTATGTATATGAGGTAATGTGAGTGACCTTTTAAAGTATTTGAGATTATTAGTAATGATATAGAAAATGGACAAAAGATAGGAATATACTTTTTCGATTGGAGTTTCGTCGAAGCTTTGTGAGTTCTACTTATGGTTATTGTGATTCTACGGACCCTTCGAGACATGTATATGAATTGTTATGGAGGTAAATGACTGTGTATATGTATGTATAAGAGGTTACATGAGGTTGGAAGAGGATTAGAAGTTAAACGAAATGAATCGGAACAATTTCAGTAAAATCTCGGACCCGATTTTAGCCTATATTGTAGGAGGCATATCTCCTAGTATATGAGGAGTTTTAAGGTGTTTCAAAAGCCTAAAATTAAGTTCATCGAGTCTAGTTTGCAACGCAACAAACAACTCGTCAAAATGATATCGGGGTAAGGAGATATGGATGATTCAAGTCGGGCTGAGTATTAAGACTATCTCAAGATACAAAGTAGAGACTTTAACTTCCGATTTCGTTTGAAGTCACAATTTATCTACAAATTTTGTTTGGTATAGAAACATTAATGGAAATTAGGAACTACTTAATCGTGGTGTTAAGTTAAAATTAGTGGCAACAATGAGCCAATATGAACATTAACATGACATGTCCAAAAGATGACTCAAAGTCATCTTAAATAAGACTACTATGGGAGACATACAAATATACATTTAAATGTGATTCATCCACTACACTTACATTATATTGTGGACAACCAAATTGAAAGAAAGGAGTATGGAATTCAGCCAAGTGACTGAAAATAAGGCATCCATGTGAGGCATGCATTTGAATATTTAAGCATCTACTACTTTATGAAAGTATACATTGTTTTAGGAGGACATAACATGGTGGAGGGATCATTTCACCTTAAATATTGCTCATTCATCTTGGCATAATTACAATGGACAAAGGGTGGTGTATGAATCATTCACACACATACAATTGTCTTGTAAACAATTGAAAAGAAAGAAGAAAGGAGAAACAAGAAGGTGAGGCTTGGCCACACTTGGCCTAAAGTTGTAGAAAAAAATGGAATTTTAAGTGTAAAGTTAATGGAATGAATCATGCCATAAGTGGAGCATGTGACCAACTTGTAGGCATCAAAGATGAACCAAATAATGACCAAGAAATCAGCCATCACAATTCATTTCAACTACACAACACAAAGAAAGAAAACTTAAGCCTAGAGAGAGAGAGAGCATTCGGCCAAGGGGCTGATTTTTGAGCCCTTTGAGTCTTGATCCAAAAATTATTTTCCAAGGTGTTTCAACCCTTTAGGAGGTCCCTAAAACGTGAAGATAGTCTTTGGAGCAACAAGAACCATTTCCATCTCAAGTCACCAACTCTAGCCAAGTAGAGAAGTCAAGTTGTCAAGGTAAGATCTAACTTTCTTGTCATGTATTAAGGGTGATGTAGATGTGTGAATATAAGTTGTATGCATGAAATAAGGTGTGTTGATGTTGGAACATGATAGTAGTTATGGGGTTATATGTGTTGATGTTGAAGTATGGTTGTAACTTGACGAACATGAATCGCATGCATAAAATCATGAAAGTTGGCGTTGGAATGTTAGTTGGCCGTAGGGACTGTTTTGGTGGAATTAATGGACTGATTTTCTTTAATAAATATGGTTGTTACTATCATAGATCTCATGGTAAAAAGAATGAAAAGAATTGGAAGGTTAAAGGTGAAGTTAGGTTAGTATGAAAATGGTTGAATCTATGATTTTATGTGAGAGATGTTGAAGCATGGTGTAGCCGTGTGTGGACTGTTTTGTGAAGAAGTTAGTGAACTGTTTTTACTTGATATTTTGATTGTTATTATCATGAATTTTATGATGGAAAGGAAGGTGTTTAATGGTTGGAGTTGAAACTAAAGTCATTTGTGAGTTGTTTTAAGGATTATAAAAATGACGATATAGCGTAGTTGCGTATGAATTGATGTTGTACTTGTCGTGTGGATAGCTGGTCATAACTTACTAAAATTATATGAAAAGAAGACATGAAATGATGTATAAAAATCGCATGTGGTTGGCTTAGTATGTTCGTAAACGTTTGCAAGAATTCGAACATTATTATGTTGTCGGGTAGGATTTGTTTTGGACATGTTGTGGTAGTGGACTGTTTTTGGAATTGTGTTTTCATTAAGTTGGAAAGAATAATTATAAGTTAAGAGTATACATCATATTGTATGTTGGATGGGCTGTTATAAGTTGTTACATGCAAACGTTAAGGCTACAAACTAATAAAAGTAACTTGAGAATGTCGAAGCCGTATGTGAATCGTTATTGCATGTTATGAATGTGGGCTGTTTAGAATATTGTGTGGGCTGTCCGGATTGGTATTGAACACATAATTATTGATGTTGTATTGGTAGTATGTGGTTGGTTTAGATACAAGAGAAAACATCGCCTAAACATCTAGAAAGGAGTTACTAACGTTAGAATACGTTTGAATCTCCCGTAGCTTAACCATAGTTGTTGGCGTCTTAATATAGGTTGAAGTATTATTGGGTAGCGTACACATATTGTGTGACGAATAAGCACTAAAGACCTTGTCCGATCGGAAGCACTTCGAAGGAAAAAGCTTTGGCATGGGAGTTCGTGACATTGTTCGGCATTGAGGTAGGTTACGGTTTACCTTATGGTGAGACTTTGATTAGCGAAGCGTATGTTTAGATGATATTGTCGGAGAATGCATATAAACCTGCGGGTATCAAGTTGGGTTAGATATTTTCTTAGGTTGGACCTTGTTGTATGATTTGGGGGCTACACATCCCGTTGTGTTGTTGACTTATCTTGATCTATTTTTTTTGTGCTCGTTGCCACTTGAGACATTGAGTATCTGTGACTAATGATATATCATGGCTATGATATTGCGGTGTTTTACTTGATTGATATGGAGATGAGAATGGTGATTCCATTGTGGCTTTTTGTGTAGCCTTATTCTTGATATTACTTGTATTCCATGTGCGGTACCGTTTCGGATTGAATTGGTTTTTAACATTACATTTCATCATACTCATATGCATTTCCATGATACATTGATATATGCATGGTTATGGCACTAATGATGATATGTGAGAGAGTGTAGCCTCCGAGGTCTTTGAGGAGAGGGTAAAAGAGAGAGATGTTTGTTGCCCGAGGTTTCTTGCCGGGAACGATGGAGTGTCCGATGCCCGAGGTCTTTGCCGGGATCGTGAGAGTGTGCTCGTGATCCGAGGTTATATTCCGGGAGCGAGTGGTACATGGACTTCGCGGGTCCCCCATGGGTCATGATCGCCGAGACGTGGAGTTAAGCTCCGTGAGAGGGACATGTTGTACAAAGCACGCATATGCATTGCATTCATCCTACATACATTATTGCATTGCATTATATCTTGGTTCTGTTGATTGTTGTGATACTACGCGTGATGTGCGATTCGGATTGATTATACTAAGACTTGGCACAATTAGGTTTAGATGCTATAACATAAAAGATGACTTGTTTCAGGATATGGATTCATATTGACTTGTACTTGTTGGTTTATATGTTTTTCTTGCTTGTTGCCTTTATATACGTTATCTAGTCTTAGTCGGCCTATGATACCTACGAGCCTAGTGTTGTGCTCATACTACTCTTGCTACACTCCTTCTGGAGTGTAGAGTTATTTTCAGGTGATGTTCGGAGTCTCACGACCGTTTCGAGGCATTCGTCAAAGACGTTTGGGTGAGCTATTGCAACCCAGAGTCTCTCCTTAGATTTCTGTTGTTCTCTATCCTTCAACAGAAGTCGTATCCAGTTTGAGTCTGTTATCTATTCAAATTGTAAACTTCTTAGAAGCTCTTGTATGAGTCTAGACCAGATTTTGGGAATTTCTTATAATAAAAGTATTTATTCCGCATGTTGTATCAAAATTAAGGTAGTTATCTGAAGGGTTCGCCCACCAGGGAGGTTTAGTGTGGGTGCCCGCATGATCCATGATTTGGGTCGTGACATTTTTTTTTTTTTTTTTTTTTTTTTAAGTAGCACTAAAAAGAAAATTTAGTAAACTTTTTTTTTTGTAACACTTAGTGTGTTTTTTCATACTTTGACCAATGATTAATCGTGTGTGAAGACTCCAAACGTCAATATTTTATATAGAACAAGATATTTTTTTTGCGTACAATAATGTAGGCTCAATACATCAAGGATACGTAGACGTTCGGATCGTCATTTTAGGGGTTGAAAAGGTGCCCGAAGTAAGTTTTGTTTGAAAAAACTTAGTGTTTTTTCATACTTTGACCAATGATTAGTCGTGTGTGAAGACTCAGAAACGTCAATATTTTATATAGAACACGATATTTTTTGCGTACAATAATGTAGGCTCAATACATCAAGGATACGTAGACGTTCGGATAGTCATTTTAGAGGGTTGAAAAGGTGCCCGAAATAAGTTTTGTTTAAGGTTTAAGTGTTTTATTTTTTAAGGTTTTGATTTAAGCGTGTTATTTTTTAATCACGATAAAACATTATTTTGAATATAAATATAATTCTAAAAAATATAGGGAGAAAAACTAGTTGTAAAGTGGTCAAACTTTAGATGGTCATAACTTTGCGCTCGGACGTCCGTTTTACGCGTTTTTTTTTTTGAACTTGCGTATTTTTTCGAGATCTATGCGGACTTAGGCGGTTTGGCCGAGCCGATTTTAAAAAAAATGCCTTTTATCCCATTCAATTTCGATTTTCCCCCAAATTGGCGTGAAATTTTCAGTTTTATTTACTTATAAGATGATGATACGCAATAGATTTCAACGTAAAAATCCCAAGGTAATGTACTGTGAATGTCAATTTCACTTCGGTTTCAATTTTTGAAAATAAAGTGATTAATTTTCTCAACATATAAAGTTGACTAAAATAACCTTACGGTCAAACACTAAGTTTTTTTCAAACAAAACTTACTTCGGGCACCTTTTCAACCCCTAAAATGACGATCCGAACGTCTACGTATCCTTGATGTATTGAGCCTACATTATTGTACGAAAAAAAATATCAGGTTCTATATAAAATATTGACGTTTCGGAGTCTTCACACACGATTAATCATTGGTCAAAGTATGAAAAAACACACTAAGTGTTACAAAAAAAAAAAAAGTTTACTAAATTTTTTTTTTTTTAGTGCAAAAAAAAAAAAAAAAAAAAATTTAGAGGTAAAACGTGGATCAGTCCACGTTTTACAAAATATATTTGTAAAACGTGGACTGATCCACGTTTTACAATTTATATTGTATAACGTGGATCAGTCCACGTTATACAATTAAATTTTTTTTTTTTTAATTTTTCGTTGACTTGTGTCGGTAGAAAAAAAATTTTGGGGTATATCGTGGATCGGCCACGATATACCCTTTTATATAAATTTTTGGGCACAACCCTTTTGGTAAATACCGTGTATTTTTATCAATGCTTTACCTCGGACTCTCATAGATATACTCATGTACTTCCATGACGATAACACCCTTGTGTGGGTCCAGGTACACTTTGGAATCCCTTTGAACGTGCCATTAAAATTTTAACTTGCCCGATTTAACATCCAAAACTTAAGCGGGTTTTACAATTCTGAAAGTTGAGAGCCCATTTTTTGAGTAATTTTGAGTCATTTTCTACCACCTAGCATAACCGAGTCTGAACCTTCAAACAAAGTAGGATTGTCCAGATTACAAGTTGTCTGCACCATATGATGAGTTGCTCCAAAGTCCATGTAAAGATTATTGTCGGACTGCTTATTGATTATTAACACATAGAGTCGTTGTAGTGTTCTTCGTAGGAATAATCCCACCTATAGATTTGACATGAATTTGCTTGTGATTGAGAGCTTTTGTAATTATTTTGAGCGCCAGATGCCCACCAAAGATATAGTTGTTACATTTGGGTCAAGTTGACTATAAAGAATTTGACCGAGGATTGTTGAAAATGAGACTCAAAGAGCTACAATTTTTATCGTGGAATCTTGGTGAAATTCTTTATAGATCATGGGATATACCCTTTCGAAGTCAGGGCATGTGTTACTGACGTTCTTTCCTAGTAACATTTTCAACTTTGATTTTTAGCTTCCTTTGGCAACTTTACCACTTCAAAATACTCCAATCAATCTCATAGATATACTCATGTACTTCGATGACGATAACACCCCTGTGTGGGCCCAGGTACACTTTGGAATCGCTTTGAACATGCCATTAAAATTTGGAATAACTACATGGCATAACTAACTCTAATACATATTTGTATTTAGTAACTATAATTTAGATTAATTACATCTCATAGCTAAGAGTAATAGGTTAAATACAACTAATAGCTACATATATATTTAAAGTAGAATATTCTATTTTTATTATTTATAAATTTTTTTCTTGCTTTTTCTGATCAGGTGATGGACAATCGCTGGAGCTCCGGCGAACGAGCTTGGGCCAACAACGATGCCGCCACAACGACGCCAGAGCTCCAGATTCGACCCCGACCACCACCAGATCTAACGCCGACTGCTTCCATTGAATCCACCAGATCTGAAGCAAAGAGCCTCAAATGACGGGCTTCCTCCGTCACTGCCAGCTCCGGCGAGGGCGCGGCGATGAGACAACTCGATGACGATGATGATGAAGGAAAACTCTTTCCCATCACTGTCACGTCGTCATCGTTGTAGTCCTCTCTAGCCGTCATCATCGTCTTCTCTAACCTCTCTAGTCATCGCCGTTGTAGATCTGAGCAGCAGTGTATACACTGTATTTGTTGTACACATACAGTGTATACAGTGTTTTTCGCCGCCACGAACATGCCGGAGCAATGACGGAGCTGCAGGTCTATAGCTTTTCCGGCAGATCTGGCAATTGTATTCACCTTTTTGTTAATTTTTTAGATTGTATTCATATTTTCAGGGTGTATTTGTTAATTTTTGGTGTATCTATGTGTTTATGTATTCAATTTTACTCGTTGTATACATGAATACAGCGAGCCCGTTTATGAATAAAAATAGTCATTTCATGAATATAGTGGGGAAAAAATCATTGTATTCATGAATACAACGGGGAAAAAAAAATGAATACAAGGACGCACTTACATGAATACAATAAGTTAGTAGCTGACTTTAGCTACATGTTTGCTACGCTTAGTAAATATGTAATATGTAGCTACCAGGCTTAAATAAGCCTTCTAAGTTAGTCATTTATGAAATTTTCCCTTAAAATTTTAACTTCATTAGATGTAACGTCCAAAACTTAGCGGGCTTTACAATTCTGAAAGTTCAGAGCCCATTTTTTTCTTCAAATTAATGTCATCACCTATTAATTTAGGTTATAAGTTCTATGATTATTGTTGCTTTCTACAGGTATTTTTTCCTTCCATGAAATCACTTTTTTCTTTATTTGTTGTGCAAAGTGACTTTCTCTTGTTTTTTCTTTTCACTGGTGTTGTAGGTTACACAAATTTATTTCCCTTTTTTCTTTTTCATAATATTTTTTCCGATCCTTTATTGTACTTTGTCGTTTTAAAACTGCTTTGAGATGAGTTACTTCGGCCGAGGATCTTTCGGAAACAGCATCTCAAGATCTGTGTATACTCCACCCTCTCCAGACTCCACCTGTGAGATTTTACTGGGTATGTTGTTGTCGTTGTTGTTTAATACAGTATTTTTTTTTTCCAAAGATGATCAGATAAAGTGTAATTCATTACCCCAAATTGCAATATAAAAGCATATCCTTTTTTCGCCACATGATTTGGTTGACAATACTTAAGGTTACAAAATAACAGATTTTAGATAGTACTAGAGAAACATTATCATTTAAACTAATTTTATTTTTTTAATCTCAAAATAAAGGAGATATGAATTACAATGACAAATCTGGCGAGAGTTCTTCAAAATATCTAGTATAAAATTATGATATGTTATCTTTTTTTTTTGTTGGAAAAATACTCATAAAAGCTCGTTTAAATTTGAGTACTAGTCTTATGGATCACGCTTTCAAGAGCTATAGAATAAAATAATTCATTGTGATGGTTAGATCATCCATATGTGAAACTTATAGGATACATATCTCGTAACGTTATAGAACAAGATTTTTTATCATTATCTTTGAGTGATTAACTCCGTTAAAAAATTCCTTCTAATATCACGTGCAAGAACTTGTTTAAGCATTATGATTCAAAAATCTTAAAATTGTTGTAAATATTATATTGTATGTCCATTTTACTTGGCCACAAAGTTAGTTTGGTCATTAAGTTTTTATGGCTTGTCCTAGAAGTCTTTTTCAACTATGGCTTGTCCTAGAAGCCTTTTCCCTTTTATATATATGAAGGAGCTTGTTTGTATTGGAAAGACATAGAAAGGAATACACATTCAGTCTTTCTCTATATACTTGTCTCTGGTGTATTTACTTTATAGTCTTTATTTTACAACACGTTATCAGCACGAGACTCTACCTTATTAAGCAAATATTTTAAAAGATGAAGAAAGTAAGAGCTGCATCGGGTATCCCTTTTAGCAATTTTCGTTTATTTTTATTGTTCCCTCTGTTGTTTTTAATATAGCGAGGGACACCAGTTCTCTTTCTTTGAGTTCTTTGACATTCTGACCATGTGGCCCGAATAAAAATGGTATTCATCCTCTCTTATTAGTTGTACGTGATTAAACATTTGGAATTAATTGCCATATGCAAAATTGCTTTTACGGAAAAGAGCTATGAATACATAGCATTAGTAGTATATTATAGATCATCCTTCATGGATTTTGGATGTTTGTTACAATTATTTTGTATACTTGGATTATTTTGATCTCTGCAACCTAATTAATGGTTTACTCGATCATTTATGCCTTAAATTTGTTCCTGAAGAATAATTTTGTTACGAGGGATCATGATGTTAATTTTATATCCCTTAAATGACTAAGAATGAGAGTTTAGAAGAAATATATGATCACTCGAAGTGATAATATTTATTAAATTTCGTTACGATTAAATTCATTTATGTCTATAACCACCAGAAGTGGGAGTATTTTTATGGGCTTATTGTTGGGACTAAATATGTATGCCTCAATTTGCTCCCGAAGTAGCAATTTCATAAAAGAGGTTCTAAGCTATCACAATTTAATATGCTTAAGGCACGTTTGGATAATTATGGTTCATTATTGAAGAATGAGAACTTTTGATAAATGCTTCAAATACAGATCTATTCCCAGAAGTGAATGTGACAGTATGTAGTAAAGCCTATAAATATGAATGTGCAAATGATTGTTAAAATATCAATATTCTGAATATTTTATGCTTTACTCCCGAAGTTATAAACTCAGAAATTTGCTCCCGAAGTAGCAAAACTTTGGACCGTACTCCCGAAGTAGTAGAACATTGAACTCTACTCCCAAAGTAGTAGCACGTTGAAATTTATTCCTGAAGTAGTAAGACCTTGAAATTTACTCTCGAAGTAGTAAACCTTCAAACTTTACTCCAGAAGTAGTAAAACTTTAGATTTTACTCTTGAAGTAGCAAATCTTTAACTTTACTCCTGAAGCAGAAAAAACTAGTAAAATATCTGAGAAATATTCTAGAGCAATGTCTTCTTGTGCTTGAGCAAAATAACGAGTTATTGAGTAACGTCGTATTGCAAGCACATTGGAATAATCAGTTTCAAGTAAATGCAAAATACCACGATCTATCTCTTGGAGAGATAAAATAACAATGGATATACATGTTATTTTTGTGGTATGAAATTAAGGCATTGCAATACGTACCTGTCGTACGTCGAAACGTATTAAAGTATCATCCTAAGGCAAAAGGAAGCAGAGTAAAATGCTTTCTACTATAACCACATTGATACATTATGGTTAGTTGTTGTTGATTTCTTTGAAGGAAATAAACATTAATGTATCGGGTCCTGAAGGATGTGATTACTATGTGGTTGCCACTTGATACAAAATACTCAGATAATAACGGTTAATCTCCTTGAAGGAGATATTTAAAATACTGAAGTTTATAGTTTAATGTTTACTTTTCATAATTTATAGTTTAAAATTGTCTTTAAATTTCCTTTGATTATTGTTTTCTTTCATGACACCAGTAGTGTTTAATCAAATTTTCTTTTGTGATACCAAAAGTATCTAGAAAATATTTGGTACTAGAAACTAATGATTATGGGGTTCCAGAAGAGCTAATTGTATATCTACAAGTATCATGACACCAGCAGCGTCCAAATAATATATGATTATGGTGAACAAATTGATGTCTCTCGAAGAGCTTATATATGATAGTACCATTAATCCTAGATCATAATTATTACGATCGGAAAATAAATTATAGTAAACCTGAAGTTTACTAGCGAGAAAAATGGTCATCATATTGAGACTACAAATGATTGGAAGATTGAATATCTCCAACTTATTACGGGTAGGGACACGTGTGTAAAGCGTTATCCGAGCATGATGAGATCACATGTCACAATAAACCAGAAGTTTTGACATAAAATCTCATGCAATTGTAAATCGGAAGTTTACTAAAATAAATAGCACTTGTCATGGTAAACTTGAAGTTTACGGGTACAGATTATTTTATCAGTTGACAAGACCATTTTGATTGTCCTGATTTAAATCTGATGTGCTAATTGAGTATTCGAAATATATTGAAGAACTAGAAGAGTCTTCAAGAATTTGTTTGTGTTGCTTGTTCTCATAATAAGTTGATTACACCAGCTAATGTTAGGATTGAATCCCCTAAATTTTGAAAAATATAAAAGGTGAATGTGGGCCCCTTCACCTGCCATGTGATGTCTTAAATAGATGTATCTACGAGACGATCACATGTATGTTTATTGTCAACTGGCAGTTTGACATTTAGAAAGTTGCTTGCTTAAAATAATTGAGTTGGAAGCACAATTTTTAGGATATGTAATCAAGACAATTCATCTTGATAAGTTGGTTTATATCTAAGTTGGTTTGGCATTGGATGCCTCCATTATATAGCTAAACCATTGCTTATGAGAACAAGGCTTCGGATGTTGGTCTGAGATATAATATATTGCATACAATGACACTTGTATTCTTCGGACCAATAAATTATGCGAAAGTCTCGCCTCATAATTGGTTCTGGGTCAGGAACAAAATATTTCTATCTTGTAGCTTTTGGTGTGCGTTATATGATTAATGGATATATTATAAATGCACATAGATGGATTTCCCAAAGAAAATGGGAGTATGTGTTAGTTTTTCTAACATAAGGGAAAGAATATGTAAATAAGAAATATGTTGTGAATTATCATCAGTATGATCCTCAAATAATTCAAGTAAAATGTTGGAAGCATTTGCTGATCCAACTATTTCATATTTCATCTGCAAAATGCTCCTAATGTCCCTGAAGGACAGAGTCTACAACATGCATGGAGCATGGTAGACCAATCGGTTCCAAATATAATAATCCTTGAAAAAAGGGAGGAGCAAATAGTCATAATAAGAAGGCAAAGTGATCTTGAAGAGCCGACGGCATAACACTTCATGAAACCTTATGCGAGGTTCAGGTACCTAAAAATAATGAAGTGATGAGATCTCAGTAAGTTATGTCGAATTGCGAACCGATACAACATGAAATCTTGTCGACAATATTTTGATACAATATAGTGCGCAATATTGTATAAGGTTGTGAGGATTTGATTTCTACGTCTCTTAAAGCATGTTGATGTAGAAATAATTACCAAGTAAAATGATGCATCTTGGTAAACGTAATGTTTATTGGGCCAGCAGTCCAAACATCAGAAAATGTCACATTATTTATACTGATGGATGCTGTCACAACCTATGTGGCTTACTTGATGAAATTTATATGAAAATTCTTGAAGAACTTAAAATGCCTAAAGCAATTAGTTCAAAGTCTCGAAAAATGTATTCAATCAGAATACAAAGATCATTATATGCTCTAAAACAACCAGGGCACATGTGGTACAATCGCCTCAGTGAGTACTTGGTAAATGAAGGTTATATAAATTATGCCATTTGTCCATGTGTGTTTATTAAGAAAACAAAATCAGAGTTTGTTATACTTTTTGTTTATCTTTGATGACATAAATCTCATTGGAATTCCAGAAGAGCTCCAAAAGTCAATCGAATATATAAAGAAAGAATTTGAAATGAAGATCTTGAAAAGACAAAGCTTTGTCTTGGTCTGCATATTGAACATTGAGCAAACAGGATCTTTATCCATCAATCTATCTATACCGAAAAAGTTTTAAAACGGTTTTACATGGACAATACGCATCTTTTAAGTACCCCAATGATTGTTCACTCACTTGAAGTGAGTAAAGATCCATTCCGACCTCACGAAGAAAAAATGAAGAGCTTCTTGGTCCTGAAGTACCATATCTTAGTGTCATTGGTGCACTTATGTATCTTGCTAATGCTACAAGACCTGATATAGCATTCTTTGTTAATTTGCTAGCAAGATATAGCTCTTCTCCTATACGGAGACATTGGAACGGAATTAAGCATATCTTTCGCGATATCTAAAGGGTACTATTGATATGGTCGTTTTTATGCTAACAATAGCGATACGAATCTTGTTCGTCGTACGGATGCGAGTTATTATCTAATCTACATAAAGCTCGATCCGAGACAAAGCTATTTGTTTACATGCGGAGAATCTTGCTATATCATGGCGATCTACAAAGCAGTCCATTGTTGCTACTTCTTCGAATCATGCTGAGATAAGAGCTATTCATGAAGCAAGTAGAGAATGTGTGTGATTAAGATCAGTGATACATTTCATCAGAGAAAGATGTGGCTTGAAGTGTGATACCAAAATACCCACAGTATTATATGAAGATAATCCTACATGCATAGCTCAATTAAAAGGAGGTTTCATAAAAGGAGATAGAACGAAGCACATTTCACCAAAGTTATTTTTTACACATGATCTCCAAAAGAATGGTGATATTGATGTGCAACAAATCCGTTCAAGTGACAATCCTGCAGATTTGTTCACCAAATCTTTGCCAACTTCAACTTTTGAGAAGATGATATTCAAGATTGGAATGCGAAGACTCCGACATCTGAATCTTGGACTTCGTCAGGGGGAGTGAAATACGCGTTGTACTCTTTTTTCCTTAACCAAGTTTTGTCCCATTGGGTTTTCTTGATAAGGTTTTTAATGAGGCAGCTCTCAAAGCGTATTACTAGATATGTGTACTCTTTTTCCTTCATTAGGACTTTTTCCCATAGAGTTTTTTCCTTATAAGGTTTTAATGAGGCACATCATCTATTAATGGACATCCAAGGGGGAGTGTTGTAAATATTATATTGTATGTCCATTTTACTTGGCCACAAAGTTAGTTTGGTCATTAAGTTTTTATGGCTTGTCCTAGAAGCCTTTTTCAACTATAGCTTGTCCTAGAAGCCTTTTCCCTTTTATATATATATGAAGGAGCTTGTTTGTATTGGAAAGACATAGAAAGGAATACACATTCAGTTTTTCTCTATATACTTGTCTCTGGTGTATTTACTTTATAGTCTTTATTTTACAACAAAAATATATATTTGAGTAGAGAGTATTCCATGACTATTATTAACCTTTTGAAAACTCGAATGTATTTCTGATCAAGTATAAGTGTATCTTTTTTACTAATATATTAAGGCTACAAAATTAGAGAAACAATTAGAACATTCAATAAAGCTTTCAGTACTAGGCATTGTATTTATTTTATCATGAGAAATATTATTATCGTAATGACATTACATATAAAGTGATTTTGATAAGAAAATAATAAGCATGCAAAATTACGTTAAAATGCGTGAATATATTCTAGAATTGATCGAAAGGGCACTCTAGAGGGTCTAAAAAGGGTGTTTTATCAACAGCCTCATCATATGCATCCTTAATACCACAATGGAAGCCTGTAAATAATCCTTCTCTACACATTTGTCCGGCCTCCGGCGTAGGCATATCATCTTCTGTCTCGACATACCACTCAATGCACAAGCAATAACAACTTTGTTCTACTGCTGGAGGGTATGTTTTACAATGCACTAATGACATAGACAATAAAAAGAAAAGCACACAAATCTGCCTCAATACCATCATCCGGTCACAAGCTATCATTTTGTTCATATTTCCTGCGAAAATAAATAATTATCCGATAACATTAAAGAGTTTCATGAGCACAATTTTAAAGAATTTATACAAACTAGAAATATAATGTTGTATTAACAGAAAGTCCACTTGTCTATAAATGTATATTACCACTATAATTGATTTTTTGAATATTTCAATTGATTATTAAATGTAGGTAGACAGATGCATGTTACGGCTAAAACACATTGGTGCTTACTTCTCTCGAAATATAAGATCTCTCAATTAGGAATAGCTCAATTTTTGTTCCTAAAATGGCATCTAAAGTTATTTTACTAGC
>NC_081350.1:25032463-25071136 GCF_029784015.1 Lycium ferocissimum
TCCTAAAACAATGTATACTTTCATAAAGTAGTGGATGCTCAAATATTCAATTGTATGCTTCAACTTTTTCTCCTCAAAATTTCCAGCCCTATGGCCGAATGTAACATGTATGTTTCTTCCAAATTTAATTGTCCACAATATGTTGAAAATGTAGTGGATGAATCAACATTTAATTGCCCATTTGTATGTCTTCCATTAACCTTATTTTAGATGACTTTGAGTCATCCTTTTTACCTTGGATGTTGATGCTCTTGTTGGCTCATTATTGTCACCAATTTTTACTTAACACCACACTTAAGTAATTCCTAATCTCCAATAACATTTTTGTATTAAGTAAAATTTGTAACCGATAGTTCTAGTTTAGAAATTAAAATCCGAAGTTTCTATCTCGCGTTGATTCTTTCGCGAATAACTCGACGTATAAAAATACGGGGTCTAACATTCTCCCCTCCTTTAGAACATTCGTCCTTGAATGTCAAATGAGGACTAAAACTCGTCAATTAAATAACTGAATCACCCGTTATCGCAGACTATAGACAGCAAGATTAGACCACGAAAAGGGTGTTTTAGGAATATTAGGCCTAAAAGTGCTAAATGACCAAATGGGTCGTTACAATTTTATAAAGATCTTTCCAAAGCAAATAAGATCATATCTTTTGTACCTTGGTTTTTATCAAAATATCTTAATAATTATATTTCTGTTATTGAAAGAGATTATAAATTACCCAGTGGAGAAACAGTTCATAGTGTATTTCCTCCACAACAATCTTTTCAAATAGGGAAAGATTTACATTTTGCAGCTTTTTCAAAATTAATTGAAAGCGATAGTTTGCTTGTTATAACTAAACATATTAATAATATGGTTAGGCAACAAAATTATTCTAATATTTATATGAACATTTTGGGTGAACAAATATTTTCACTTCATGAAAAAGTTGATAAACTTTTAACTTGTCTTCATAAGACTTCTACTTCTGATAAGGATAAACAGAAGGAAGTTGTTGCTACTCCAAGTATACAGCCTCCTCTTGAGATTCATGATTTTAAATTAAAACCTTTATCAGATTTAGAAAAACTTTTAGATGAAAAATTTAAAGGTTTAAAACTCAGTCCTTTAATAGCCGAGGATGATAAATATTTGTCTGATATTGACTATAAGGCTCGCATAGCATCAGATATTAATAAAATTGATGAATATTATACTGTTAAGCCTACCCAGAGGATGTATTATTATCCTCGCCCAACTCCTCAAGATGTTTTATTAGAGGAACATGAACATGTTATTTCCAACAGTTATAGTGGTAAGGAAATATATGAATGGAATATTGACGGTTATAGTGAACGTCAAATTTATTGTACTATTCATAGAATGTTGATGTACAGCACTATCTGCAAAATTCATAAAAATGACGAAAGAACTATTGCAGATATGATTATAGCTGGTTTCACTGGCCAATTAAAAGGTTGGTGGGATAATTATTTAACATTTACACAGCGTCATTCTATTTTAACCGCTGTTAAATGAGAAAATAATAATGAAACACCTGTTGCTAATATAGTTTATACACTAGTCATTAATATTGTTGAACATTTTTCAGGAAGATGGATAGATAATAATGAATCTATCCGTACCATGCTTCAAAACCTTAGATGTAAGACCCTAACCTCATTTAGGTGGTATAAAGATGTTTTCCTTTGCAGGGTCATGGAGTTACCAGAGAGTAATGAATCTCACTGGAAATCCAAATTTATAGATGGACTCCCCCCTCTTTTTGCAGAAAGGGTTCGAAAGACTCTTAGAAAAGGGGACAGAAGTATAGACTATGAGTCCTATACTTATGGTAAACTAATTGGTACTTGTATGCAGGAAGGATTAGCCTTATGTAATGAAATTAGGCTCAATCAGCAAATCAAGCGCCATGGTCTTAATGAAAGACAACAATTAGGAGAATTTTGTGGACAATTTGGTATGGATATTCCACAATCTTCTAAGAAGCCTCATAGGCATAAGAAAAAGCATAGAGACTTCCAACAATGGAAGGAGAAGCGCTTACAGAAAAGAGCTAGGCGCAAAAAGACTTTCAAAGAAAGGAAGGATTTTATTAAATCCAAAAACCCAAAAGCCTGTTATAAGTGTGGCAGAGTAGGTCATTTTTATAAAAATTGTAAGGTTAAGGAGAAGATTAAAGCCCTTAACATAGATGATGACCTTAGAGAATCTTTATATAAGATTTTGTTAAATTCAGACCCAGAACCAGAGGATGATTCTAGAAAGGACAGTGATAGTTCTTCCAACCCCTTTTCAAATGAAGATATTAGGGTATTAGACGAAGAGAGTTATATCTCAACTAGTTCAGACGATGAGTGTCAACCATGCCAAATAGGGCAGCCTTGTGTTAAATCTAAGAAAGATGATGAGCTTTATAAACTCATGCCCCAGTTTAGGGAAACTAGTATACAAGTTTTAGATGGTAATAACCTCGTTGACCTCCTTAAACATATTAAGGAATCTTAGGTCCCAAATCATAGACCAAATAGGTTCAAAACAGCAGCCCCAAGAAGAACCAACTGTTGTAAAAATTAGATAACCTACAGGACCTTCTACTATGGCTGGAGTCAAACAACTCCTCCAAGAACGCCGGAATATTATAAGTACACCGGCCACCACCCAAGACTTAGAAAGAGAGGTTCATAACCTTAAGTAAGAAATGTCCACCCTTAGGAGACACCAGACTACATTAGATCATTGGGTCTCGCAACTTGAGGGAAAAGGAAAACAAATTATAGAACAACCAGTTTATAATACTGTAGAAAACCTACTAGTTAATAACACCGTAGAAACTGTTGCTACGGAGGAAGGAGAAAGTAGTGGTCCTAGTTCCAGTTTTTTGACAAAATTAGATATCATTACTTCTTTTATTTTTTTTTATAAAAGTTACTCTTTTAATTGATTATAATTTCAAAAAAGAGTTTACTGCTCTAGTTGATAGTGGAGCAAATTTAAGTTGTATTCAAGAAGGATTAATTCCTTCAAAATATTTTCAAAAAACTACTCATAGTTTACGGTCTGCTAGTGGCCAAAAAATGGGTATTACTTATAAATTACCCAAAGCTTATATTTGCCAAGATAAAGTTTGTATTCCTGAAAACTTTGTATTGGTAAAAAATATTTCAAATCAAGTTATTTTGGGTACTCCATTCATCCATAAATTATTTCCTATTCAATGGATGGATGATAAAGGTTTTATAGGAACCTATGATGATAAACCCATTAAATTCGAGTTTATAACAGAACCCTTTTCAAGATTTTAAATGAAATCAAAGATAGACTGATGAATAAGCATCAGCAAATTAATTTTCTTAAACAAGAAATTTATACTCTTCAAATTGAAGATATTTTACAAAAACCTAAATTACAGGAAAAATTGAGTTTATAAAAAATCAATTTTCTCTACAAATTTGTAGTGATCATCCTAATGCTTTTTGGGATAGAAAAAGACATATTGTCACTCTTCCATATGAAGAATCTTTTTCTGAAAATAATATTCCTACTAAAGCAAGACCATGTCAAATGAATTCCGAATATTTGGAATTATGCAAAAATGAGATTTCTTCTCTTTTACAAAAAGGTCTTATAAGATCTTCGAAATCTCCATGGTCATGCACAACTTTTTATGTTAATAAACATGCTGAACAGGAACGAGGAGTTCCAAGATTGGTGATAAATTATAAACCCCTTAATAAGGTTTTAAAATGGATTCGATATCCAATTCCTAATAAAAAGGATTTATTAGATCGCCTTCATAATGCAATTATATTTTCTAAATTTGATTTAAAATCAGGTTATTGGCAAATCCAAATAGCCGAAGCAGATAAATACAAAACTGCTTTTAATGTCCCAATTGGACAATTTGAATGGAATGTTATGCCTTTTGGACTGAAGAATGCCCCTTCAGAATTTCAAAAGATTATGAATGATATTTTCATGGCTTATAGCAATTTTATCATTGTTTATATCGATGATATTTTAGTATTTTCAAATACTATTGAAATGCATTTCAAACATCTTGATATATTCAAGAAAATCATTATTCAAAATGGTTTAGTTATATCTAAGCCAAAAATGTCACTTTTTCAAACAAAAGTCAGATTTCTTGGTCATAATATTGAAAAAGGAAAAATTGTTCCTATTAATAGAAGTATAGAATTTGCTTCTAAATTTCCTGATATTATTACTGATAAAACTCAGCTTCAAAGGTTTCTTGGATGCTTAAATTATATTTCACCATTCTATAAAGATTTGGCAAAAGACACATCTATTTTATATGATAGATTAAAAAAGATTCCAAAACCATGGACTGATGCTCATACGCAAGCAGTTCAAAAAATCAAGGGAAAAGTTAATAATCTTCCTTGTCTTACTTTAGCCAATCCTAGTTGGCAAAAAATTATTGAAACTGATGCCTCTGATATTGGCTATGGAGGAATTCTTAAACAACTTTCTCCAAATGATAAACAAGAATATTTAGTCCAGTTTTATTCTGGCAAATGGAATAATAGCCAAAAGAACTATGCTACTGTAGCAAAAGAAATTCTTGCTATAGTTAAATGTGTTCTTAAATTTCAAGGTGATTTATATAATCAAAAGTTTTTAATAAAAACTGATTGCCAAGCAGCTAAATTTATGTTTAATAAAGATTGCAAACATGATGTTTCTAAACAAATGTTTGCCAGATGGCAAGCTCTTTTAGCACCATTTGATTTTGAAATTCATTATAAAAAGGGAATTGATAATAGTCTCCCTGATTTTCTCACTAGAGAATATTTAAGTTCATAACTGTCATTTTCTCATTTGCAGATGAGACCCACACTGACACCTCCCTCTAATAGAGGAAGGGGAAGAGGACAAAAAAGAACGAGCAGAGGCACTGTTCTTGCCCAAATGGGTAACAAAAGGCTAATAGCCGACAATATTGCAGAAACTTCTGGTAATACCAGAAGCAAATTACTTATGCTGAATATCTTGCTTTTATAGAAGCACAGAAAAAAGGGGATAATATGCCTCCATCATACTCCAGTGCTCTCGTAATTGATGATAACGAGGACATTGATTCATATGAAGAAAATGCTCATCGAGAGTTAATAATTCTCCTTGAGAATGATGATCTCCAATGGAAGGATGAACCTTGGCAAATAATGCAAAGGTATTTTGATACAGCGTCATTCGCTACTCCGACTTATAAGTATCCGATGAATTATGAAATGATCCTTTCATATAAGTGGTCCGAATTCCAACATTTTTATCCTCGCTAATAGCAAAAAGATGTATAATTTTTCAAAAATTATCATAAAAAAGTATTTTCTCCAAATGAATGGGGAATAAGTCCATTAAAGGACAGGGATTATATCCATCCAGAACAAAAAGTCCCAGTTAAATTTAATTATTGGGATTATGTTGATAGCTTTAATAAAGCTCTTCTATATGAGAATCCTAATAGGAAACACTCATGGTTTATAAAAATATGTGCCAATGTTTATAAACAGGGCATTCCAAATTGGTTTTATCAATGGTGGATTCATTATGGTCCAACCATAAAATCTTTACCCGAACCATTCAAAAGTTTATATACTGAATGGGTTGATGTCTCTCCAAAAATTATAGATTTGGAAAATAATATTACTTTCTCTGAAGAAATTTCTAATATGTATTTCTTCATTGAATTCTCTATTCCATGGATTATGAAATGGACAGTTGAAGTGGGTTATACCCCGCAAAATATGCCTTGTTTGAACAGGATTTTTTATACAAAATTCTAGAAAAAATTATTGCAAAAATCAAAAGATGGTACTATCCCAAGACAAGATTTGATAAATCAAATTAAAACCACCATTGCACATTATAAGGACTCCATTAGCTCAAGACAAAAGGAGGTTTCTAGTCCCTTTGAGCATATTGCTCGAAAAATCCAGATGAAAAGAGGAGCAATTCCCCCAGAACAGCTAATAAGCACCTATGTGGAGGAATTTAAATCTAATTTGATGCAGCATCTTAATATGGAAGCTATTTCTGATACATCAATGGCATCTGTTGGTCATATCACTGATAATGAAGAAGAAGAGGAAGACTATAATACTCAAGTCTTAGCAGGAGAATCTCAAAGCCCAGCTAATACCGAGGACTTTGCACAATTTACGGCCCAATTCCTTAGCCAAACGGAAGAATCTTTATACAAAGAAAAGATAAAGGTAAGACACAGATGAAATAATGGTGGGACCCGCCACTAGGCGGCTACTTTTATAAAGTAGGGCTTTTATAAAGCTTTAATAAATAAAGTTGTAATAATTATATATTTTACTTTATACTTTTGTCCGCTTTTGCTTTTTATTTAACTTTTACTTTTTATCTGGCCATCATGTTGTCGGCCATTTTCTTTTTAATTTTGTTGTTTTGTACCCATGATCCATTATAAAAGGATCATTCTTGTAAGCTGAGAGGCAAGTCTTGGAACCCCAAGCACGAGCTCTCTTCCACTCTCCCTTGTAAGAAATCCCTTCTCTCTTAAATAAAAAGTTTGTTTATACAAATCCTCTCTGCTGAGCACAACTTTCATCCCTTAGGTATAATTTTTATTTTCCTTTTAATTTCTTTATTTATTATTCAGTTCATGTTTAGCCTTATATGCTAAATACTCCATTGAATTACGTCACACTAGACTATTAAGATCATGGTAATAATGCTTTAATGCATCATGATCAAAGCCAAAACATGATGTTCAAGGTTAGGTAGAGGCCGATTTTGTTGCCTTATCATAATTAGGCGGTGGTAAGTTGTCGAGAGGCATTTTAGGGCATTTTTTGGATCCGTTGGAACAACCTCACTTTTCCTATACGTGAAAAGGTAACCTAAAACTGTTGTTACCTAGATGACATCATGTGGCGGCGCGATCCTGCGTGTTAATGGTATCAGAGCCATGGTGTTTATGTAGTAATAGGTGATGTAATTCAACCATATTATTATTATTATTATTATTATTATTATTATTATTATTATTATTATTATTATTATTATTATTATTATTATTTTTATTATTATTATTATTATTATTATTATTATTATTATTATTATTATTATTATTATTATTATTATTATTATTATTATTATTATTATTATTATTATTATTATTATTATTATTATTATTATTATTATTATTATTATTATTATTATTATTATTATTATTATTATTATTATTATTATTATTATTATTATTATTAAGATCGATATGATCGCGCCGCCTATTTTATAATGGAAACTAGATATATAAATCTTAAAGAAAACCGATCTGAAATAGATGCTATTTCGGTATTTCATGTATTCTCAAATTTTTCGGAAACCTCAATTTCTATTCAATTCGATATATAAAATTTAGTATTTCGGTTTCGGTATTCGGTATTTAGAAATTATACCTATTTGGTAATTCAATTCGGTAAATTTTTATACCGAAATTATTTACCATACTATACACCCTAATTAAGGGGCTAAAAGGCCCATTGTAAAAACATTTCAATCATTTTTAAATCCGGAAATCCAATATGGAATCCGTAAAAAACCCAATACTAAACTAACACCGTAATCCTAAGACCCTAACACTTCACCTTCAACTTCTTCATCGTCTCTCATTATAAAGATGATCACTTCACCTTCATCCCTAACACCGTATACCCATCACCCATATAATTCTACTTCACACAAAATCTCCCTGTGTCCGGTAATCACTAATCACGGTATCATCTCACCCTCCAAAAACCCCTTACCGACATCGTTTCATCTTCCTTGAACGAACACCCCTTTAACCCGTTCTTTCAATTTCTATTTCGATGATGACGAAAAACCCCGTGAAGAATTTGGTGTTATCTTGGTATCTAATGACTTAAGAAGCTTCTAGACTTTGCTATTTAGCCCTCCACGGCTTCAACATCTTGGTCAAGAATTTTGGCATTGTTTGTAAGAAATAGATTGACTTAAACCTCACTAGTGTCGCCATCATCACTTGCCTTGATTTCAACTTCACACCTTACTCTCTCTACTTACCCTAATAATCAAAACTCAAAATCAAAATCAAATCACCAACTAATCTAATAACAATCCCATCTCAAAACCATACTTTGCCTTTGTTTCTAGGTTCCATTATTTTTCTTGCTATCAAGATTTGAGTAAAACCACCGAATAACGAGGTTAGTGCACTAATTATATATAGCACTAATGTTCGAACAAAGACTTAATTTTGCAAAGTTCCCAATTTTTTTGAACATCAGCAATTTGTTTTGCTTTGTTCAATCTTATAAAGTGGGTTAGTCATGGAATCTTGATTAAAGGGTTTTTTGCTATCATGGGGGAAATGTCTTTTTTTGCTTCTTATTGGAAAAATGGTATTATTAATGGAATTGATGTTAATAATTGGTTTTGTTAATTCTTACATAGATGGAGAGTTAGGATAAACTAGAACTTCTATGACTTACAAATAAGATGAGGTCAAGAAGAAAGTTAAAATCAGTTTTAGCCTATGCTTCAATTGATAAAATGATCCTTTTATGATGATCAAAAATACTATAGCATAAAACAAGAATTATCATTTTGTTAAAAAGTAAATGGACTTCGACTTCAATATGGTATTACCGAAACCGTACCGAACCGAAGTTTGATTTAATAATTATATATATATTAATACCGAACCGAAGTTTGAAAGTTCGGTATTTAGTATATGCTTTGAATTACCGATTATCGAATACCGAACCCGAACTTTGAAAATACCGAACCGAATGGGCCGAACGCTTGTGTCAAACTTCTAGCCACATGATGCCATCTAGGTTTTACTAGGTTACTAACCCTCGGGCGTGGGTTGTTCCTACCGAACAAGTCCAACAAACGCCCTAAAACGCCATCCTTAAGCGGGCAAACAATTGACCACCGCAGGAATTCATATATCGGTTATGAATAAATTAAGTCTCTACCTAACCTTGAACATCATGTTTTGACTTTGATCATGATGCATTAAAGCATTATTGCCATGATCTAGTACCATAGTCTAGTGTGACGTAATTCAACGGAGTATTTAGCCTATAAGGCTAAACATGAACTGAATTATAAATAAAGAAATTAAAAGAAAAAATTAAAATTATACCTTAAGGATGAAGGTTGTGCCCAGCAGAGAAGGAGTTTATATGAACAAGTTTTTTATTTATGAGAAGATTTTTACAAGGAGAGAGTGGGAGAGAGCTCGTGCTTGGGGGATCCAAGACTTGCCCCTAAGCTTAGAAGAATGATCCTTATATAACGGATCATGAGTACTAAACAACAAAATCAAAAAGTAAATGGCCGACAACATTATGGATTTGATAAAAAGTAAAAGTAAAGTAAAAAGCAAAAGCGGCCAAAAAGTAAAAGTAAAAACATAATTATTACAATACTAATAATTAAAAATACCGCTTTATAAAAAGATAATTTTTGATTCCTTCTTTATTAAAGTAACCGCCTAGTGGCGGGTCCCACCAATTATTTCATTGGTGTCTTGCCCTTGTCTTTTGTAGAGCTGGAAGATTCTTCCGTCTGGCCAATGAATTGGGACGCAAATTGTGAAAAGTCCTCGGTATTATCTGGACTTTGAGATTCTCCTGCTAAAATTTGAGTATTATAGTCTTCTTCTTCTTCTTCTTCATCATCATTATCAGTGGTATGACCAACAGATGCCATTGATGTATCAGAAATAGCTTCCATATTAAGATGCTGCATTAAATTAGATTTAAATTCCTCCACGTATGTGGCTATAAGCTGTTCTAGAGGAATTGCTCCTTTCTTCATTTGGATTTTTCGAGTAATATGCTCAATGGGACTAGAAATCTCCTTTTGTCTGGAGTTAATGGAGTCCTTATAATGTGCAATGGTAATTTTAATTTGATTTATTAAATCTTGTCCTGGGATAGTTCCATCTTTTGATTTCTGAATCAATTTTCTCCAGAATTTTGTATAAAAAATTCTGTTTAAGCAAGGCATATTTTGTGGGGTATAACCCACCTCAACTGACCATTTCATAATTCATGGAATAGAAAATTCAATGAAGAAATACATATTAGAGATCTCTTCAGAGAGTAATATTATTTTCCAAATCTATAATTTTTGGAGAAACATCAACCCATTCAGTATATAAACTTTTGAAGGGTTCTGGTAAGGATTTTATGGTTGGACCATAATGGATCCACCATTGGCTAAACCAATTTGGAATGCCCTGTTTATAAACATTGGCACAGATTTTTATAAACCATGAGTGTTTCCTATTAGGATTCTCATATAAAAAAGCTTTATTAAAGCTTTCAACATAATCCCAATAATTAAATTTAACTGGGACTTTTTGTTAAGATGGATATAATCCCTATCCTTTAATGGACTTATTCCCCATTCATTTGGAGAAAATATCTTTTTTATGATAATTTTTGAAAAATTATAAATCTTTTTGTTATTATTGGATATATCCCTCGGAATTCTCTTGACCCTTGTATATGAAAGGATCATTTCATAATTCATCCGATAGTTATAAGTCGGAGTAGCGTATGACGCTGTATCAAAATACCTTTGCATTATTTGCTAAGGTTCATCCTTCCATTGGAGATCATCATTTTCAAGGAGAATTATTGACTCTCGATAAGCATTTTCTTCGTGTGAATCAGTGTCCTCATTATCATCAACTACGAGAGCACTGGAATATGATGGAGGCATATTATCCCCTTTTTTCTATGCTTCTATGAAAGCAAGATATTCAGCATAAGTGATTTGTTTCGGGTTTATTACCGAAGTTTTCGCAATATTTCGGCTATTAGCCTTTTGTTACCCATTTGGGCAAGAACAAAGATTGCCTCTCGCCGTTCCTTTTGTCCTCTTCCCCTTCCTCTATTAGAGGGAGATGTGTCAATGTGGGTCTCATCTTGCAAATGAGAAAATGACAAGTTATGAACTTAAATATTCTCTAGTGAGAAAATCGGGAGACTATTATCAATTCCCTTTTTATAATGAATTTCAAAATCAAATGGTGCTAAAAGAGCTTATTATCCGGCAAACATTTGTTTGGAAACATCATGTTTGCAATCTTTATTAAACATAAATTTAGTCGCTTAGCCTTTTGTTTTTATTAAAAACTTTTGATTATATAAATCACCTTGAAATTTAAGAACACATTTAACTATAGCAAGAATTTCTTTTGCTATAGTAGCATAGTTCTTTTGACTATTATTCCATTTGCCAGAATAGAACTGGACTAAGTATTCTTGTTTATCATTTGGAGAAAGCTGTTTAAGTATTCCTCCATAGCCAATATCAGAGGCATCAGTTTCAATAATTTTTTGCTAATTAGGATTGGCTAAAGTAAGACAAGGAAGATTATTAACTTTTCCCTTGATTTTTTGAACTGCTTGCGTGTGAGCATCAGTCCAAGGTTTTGGAATCTTTTTTAATCTATCATATAAAATAGATGTGTCTTGGGCCAAATGTTTATAAAATGGTGAAATATAATTTAAACTTCCAAGAAATCTTTGAAGTTGAGTTTTATCAGTAATAATATCAGGAAATTTAGAAGCAAATTCGATACTTCTATTAATAGGAATAATTTTTCCCTTTTCAATATTATGAACTAAAAATCTGACTTTTGTTTGAAAAAGTGACATTTTTGGCTTAGATATAACTAAACCATTTTGAATAATAATTTTCTTGAATATATCAAGATGTTTAAAATGCATTTCAATAGTATTTGAAAATACTAAAATATCATCGATATAAACAATGATAAAATTGCTATAAGCCATGAAAATATCATTCATAATTTTTTGAAATTCTGAAGGGGCATTCTTCAGTCCAAAAGGCATAACATTCCATTCAAATTGTCCAATTGGGACATTAAAAGCAGTTTTGTATTTATCTGCTTCGGCTATTTGGATTTGCCAATAACCTGATTTCAAGTCAAATTTAGAAAATATAATCGCATTATGAAGGTGATCTAGTAAATCTTTTTTATTAGGGATTGGATATCGTATCCATTTTAAAACCTTATAAAGGGGTTTATAATTTATTACTAATCTTGGAACTCCTCGTTCTTGTTCAGCATGTTTATTAACATAAAAAGCTGTGCGTTACCATGGAGATTTCGAAGACCTTATAAGACCTTTTTGTAAAAGAGAAGAAATCTCATTTTTTCACAATTCCAAATATTCAGAATTCATTGACATGGTCTTGCTTTACTAGGAATATTATTTTCAGAAAAAAATTCTTCATATGGAAGAGTGACAATATGTCTTTTCCTGTCCCAAAAAGCATTAGGATAGTCACTACAAATTTGTAGAGAAAATTGATTTTTTATGAAATCAATTTTTTCCTATAATTTAAGATTTTGTAAAATATCTTCAATTTGAAGAGTATAAATTTCTTGTTTAAGAAAATTAATTTGTTGATGTTTATTCATCAACCTATCCTTTATTTCATTTAAAATCCTTGAAAAAGGTTCAGTTATAAACTCGAGTTTAATGGGTTTGTCATCATAGGTTCCTATAAAACCTTGATCATCCATCCATTGAATAGGAAATAATTTATGGATGAATGGAGTTCCTAAAATAACTTGATTTGAAATATTTTTGACCAGTACAAAGTTTTCAGGAATACAAACTTTGTTTTGGCAAATATAAGCTTTGGGTAATTTATAAGTAATACCCATTTTTTGGCCACTAGCAGACCTTAAACTATGAGTAGTTTTTTGAAAATATTTTGAAGGAATTAATCCTTCTTGAATACAACTTAAATCAGCTCCGCTATCAACTAGAGCAGTAAACTCCTTTTTAAAATTATATTCAATTAAAAGAGTAACTTTTATAAAAAAATTAAAAGAAGTAATGATCTCCAACTTTGTCAAAAAACTAGAACTGCGATTACCACTACTTTCTCCTTCCTCCGTAGCAACAGTTTCTACGGTGTTATCAACTGGTAGATCTTCTATAGTGTTATAAACTGGTATTTCCATGGTTTGTTTTCCCTTTCCCTCAAGTTGCGAGACCCTATGATCTAGAGTGGTTTGGTGTCTCCTAAGGGTGGAAATTTCTTGCTTAAGGTTATGAACCTCTCTTTCTAAATCTTGGGTGGTGGCCGGTGTACTTATAATATTCCGGCGTTCTTGGAGGAGTTGTTTGACTCCAGCCATAGTATAAGGTCCTGTAGGTTCTCTAATTTCTACAGCCATTGGTTCTTCTTGGGGCTGCTGTTTTGAACCTATTTGGTCTATGATTTGGGACCTAAGATTTGGATCCTTAATATATTTAAGGAGGTCAACGAGGTTATTACCATCTAAAACATGAAGACTGGCTTCACTAAATTGAGAAACAAGTTTATAAAATTCATCATCTTCCTTGGTTTTGATACAAGGTTGCCCTATTTGGCATGGTTGACAATCATCATCTGAACTGGTTGAGATATAACTCTCTTCGTCTAATACCCTAATATCTTCATTTGAAGAGGGGTTGGAAGAACTATAACTCTCTTCACCAGAATTATCCTCTAGTTCTGGGTCTGAATTTAGTAAAATCTTATATAAAGATTCTCTAAGGTCATCGTCTATGTTAAGGGCTTTAATCTTTTCCTTAACCTTACAATTCTTATAAAAATGACCTATTCTGCCACACTTATAATAGGCTTTTGGGTTTTTGGATTTAATAAAATCCTTTCTTTCTTTGAAAGTCTTTTTGCGCCTAGCTTTTTTCTGCGAGCGCTTCTCCTTCCATTGTTGGAAGTCTCTATGCTTCTTCTTATGCGTATGAGGCTTCTTAGAAGATTGTGGAACTTTCATTCCAAACTGTCCACAAAATTCTCCTAATTGTTGTCTTTCATTAAGACCATGACGCTTGATTTGCTGATTTAGCCTAATTTCATTACATAAGGCTAATCCTTCCTGCATACAAGTACCAATTAATTTACCATAAGTATAAGAATCATAATTAATACTTCTTTCCCCTTTTCTAAGAGCTTTTCTAACTCTTTCTGCAAAAAGAGGAGGGAGTCCATCTATAAATTTGGACTTCCAATGAGAGTCATTACTCTCTGGTAATTCCATGACCCTGCAAAGAAAAACATCTTTATACCACCTAAATGAGGTTAGGGTCTTACATCTAAGGTTTTGAAGCATGGTACGGATAGATTCATTATTATCTGTCCATCTTCCTGAAAAATGTTCAACAATATTAATAACTAGTGTATAAACTATATTAGCAACAGGTGATTCATCTTCTCTTTTTAACGGTTAAAATTGAATGGCGCTGTGTAGAGGTTATATAATTATCCCACCAGCCTTTTAATTGTCCAGTAAAACCAGCTATAATCATATCTGCAATAACTCTTTCTTCATTTTTATGAATTTTGCAGATAGTGATGCACATCAACATTCTATGAATAGTGCAATAAATTTGACGTTCACTATAACCGTCAATATTCCATTCATATATTTCTTTCCCGCTATAACTGTTGGAAATAACATGTTCATGTTCCTCTAATAAAACATCTTGAGGAGTTGGGCGAGGATAATAGTACATCCTCTGGGTAGGCTTAACAACATAATATTCATCAATTTTATTAATATCTGATGCTATGCGAGCCTTATAATCAATATCAAATAAATATTTATCATCCTCTGCTATTAAAGGACTGAGTTTTAAACCTTTAAACTTTTCATCTAAAAGTTTTTCTAAATCTGATAAAGGTTTTAATTTAAAATCATGAATCTCAGGAGGAGTTTGTATACTTGGAGTAGCAACAACTTCCTTCGTTTCTCCTTATCGAAGTAGACGTCTTATTAAGACAAGTTAAAAGTTTATCAACTTTTTCATGAAGTGAAAATATTTGTTCACCCAAAATATTCATATAAATATTAGAATAATTTTGTAGCCTAACAATATTATTAATATATTTAGTTATAACTGGCAAACTATCGCTTTCAATCAATTTTGAAAAAGTTGCAAAATGTAAATCTTTCCCTATTTGAAAAGATTGTTGTGGAGGGAATACAGTATGAACAACTTCCCCATTAGCTAATTTATAATCTCTTTCTAGAACAGAAATATAATTAGCAAGATATTTTGCCATAAACCAAGGCACAAAAGATATGATCTTATTTGCTTTGGAAAGATCTTTATAAAGTTCTTCTTGGAAAATTATTGTTTCCTCGGGTTTAAAATTATCAAAAAACCATTTTCTAAATGGTATCTATTTAGGAGTATAAAACTCTTTGCTGATTTGTAATCTTGCGGGTGATTCCCGACTAAAATTAATTTTTTGGACTTGATCCATTAAATACTTGGAAAATCCATGTCTGACTCAGTTAATTCTGGGTCTTTAATACCAGTTACAATATTATCCTGGTTAATTTTCAAATTACTAATTCTATTAGAATCAGTATCTCTTATTTGAGAAGTAGATGCTCTAGATGGAGACTGCACAATATAATCAACAGGAGATATATAAGATCGACAAGAAGACAAAGATCTAGGTAGGCTAGATCGAACACTATGATGTTCATTATCTTCTAATGCAGGTGTAGGTTCATGAAATCTCAATTTTACTGTCCCATCTGGGATTTGTTCAATTTCTGAAATTTCAGTAAAAACATTTTGAGGAGGTGTTGCTCCTTCAATGACCCACTCTTTAGGGAAATCTATTTCATCCCACTTGATAGGTCTTCTAGTCATAATTTTGGATTTACCAAAATTAGTTTCTATTAAAATAGTTTCATTTTTAAAATCCATGATTTTACACATAGGATTCATAGTATATAATGGTTTATAATATATTCTATAACAGATGCATATTACCTCTGTACCTGGCATATAATCATAACCATGCAATTTGATACTTAATATTAAAGCATCTAAAGAATTATCATCTTGCAAGGATACCTGCAAGTTAGGATAAGCATTAAAATAAACTGGACCATAAGCCAAACTTGTTTGAACTGTCCCTATGAGGGATTTCTTCCAGTTTCTATTTCTTCCATCTCTTAAAGCTGCTATAAAGCTTTCTGGTAAACCTCTTAAGGTTAAAGGTTTAAATGCAACCTGTACTAACCCAATATGCATAAATCTATGGGTTACCCTATAAGGGGCAAGATCACTGTCTGATAATAATCTAAAAGTAGCATGATCATTATCTATAGTCATAGTTTCTTCAGTAGTTTTAACTACTTGTTTGAGACCTAATTTCTCAAAAGTACCCATCTGATATATTAATCTAGGTTCTATTTTAGGAATCGTCCATTTATTAAGGATATCAAGTTCTTGAGGAGTATCATATTCCTCTTTTTTTACTGTTTTTAACAGTTCTTTTTCGATTTGTAAAATTCATGATATGAAATCGTTGAATTACCTCACCTATTACTACTGGAACACCATGGCTCTGATATTATTATTATTATTATTATTATTATTATTATTATTATTATTATTATTATTATTATTATTATTATCATTATTATTATTATTATTATTATTATTATTATTATTATTATTATTATTATTATTATTATTATTATTATTATTATTATTATTATTATTATTATTATTATTATTATTATTATTATTATTATTATTATTATTATTATTATTATTATTATTATTATTATTATTATTATTATTATTATTATTATTATTATTATTATTATTATTGAAGAGTGGGTTTGGGCATGGGATCATTGTCAACCTTCTATTCATGTAAAAAAAAAAAAAAGGTGGGAATCCACAATTGTGCAGCAAAAAACGTGGACCCCATATTAAAAAATCAGGCAATATCCATGTAATTCCCAAAGTATCTCCCATTAAGTCAATAATGGTGGATTCATTGCCATATGCGTATCAACTCATTAGTGGGAGCAAATGAAATCATTGTACAACAAAAAACGTGAATCCCATATTATTGCTTTTCTTCAAAAGGTTAAATAGTCAAACCATACAATTTCCTTTAATTTCTTTTCTTATGTTAACATGAGATCTAATCTAGATATTTAACTGTTGTATTTGCTATTCCGCCGTGTCATTTATTTGTTATGTTTACTAAAATAAATATACTTAAAATATTTATATTTTAAACCAAGATAGAATTTAATTACTTTTTCATTTTTATTCTTACTCTAATAAATGTAAAAAGAGATTAATGTCGTAAAAGAAAAAATAATATTAAATGGAGATCAAATAATAAATAAGGTAAATTAGTCAAATTCTAATTCTAATTGACGCTTCCTTAAAACGTGCAAAAGATAACACGACAAGTAAAATGAGCTGGATAGAATACTTGAAATTAGAGTAAACCAGGAGTATTCACCAAAAATTAAAAAATAGTAGTTCTTCATTTAAATAGAAAATCAAATTTCTACTTTGTTTCGTTTTAAACATGTAAAATTAATTTAATAAATTGAACTAATGTAAGTTTGATTTAATTTTAGAATTATCCAAATCAAAATTTGATAAAAAATAATAAGTATTGTTTAGGTCCAATCTACATACATTAACAATAGAATATTTTACACCTTTAAATTAATCGAATTAAAATTCAAGTTATCAATATTGCTATTGTTTTGTCTCAAAGAGGGGAAAATAGTTTCCTTTTGAACAATTCTTCTCTTTTAAAAGTATTAATAAATTTTTGCAAACTTTGTATTCGTAGCAAACATTAATATAATAAAGTTTTGGATACGGAGCACAAACTACAGTGTTATATTAATCGTGTTTTGAACATACAACTTATTAGTAATACATAACCAATCAACATTAATAAGAACAAATTTTGAAATTAAAGAAAAATATATGGGTCAAAAAATTAATTTGATGTTTAACTATATAACATAAACTTTAGTAAAATTTAAATTAAATTTTAAAGAAAATACAATTATGATGTGAGACTACACGATAATGTTTTCACTAAATTGATATAAATGATAAAAGTACTTATTAACAATATATCATTGTAATTAAAAGAAGAATAGAAGCAAATACTGTATCATGCTAACAACTTTTCTGCTATCTGTCGAGATAAATTATGCATTTGAATTATGCGCTGAACTTTCTAATTTTTATATGTGAATGGTAAATAAGAAATGATTAATCTTCAGGAGAATAATGTATAATGACTCACAGTTATTGTATAAGCAAATATATATCTTTGCAAACATAATAAATTTATAGCATTAAGCGATAGTAAAAAGCAAATAGAATGTTAGATTCTTAGTGCTTTACAACTTAAGAAATGAATTTTCTCATAATTAAAAAATAATAAGTTATGTTACTTTATTAAATTATACTAAAGTTTTGGTTAGGACCAGTAGAATGTAAAGATTTCAACGGAACAAAAACTTTGAGATGAAATAAAACCAAATAATTTCCTGTACATACTTCTTCCAACGAAAATGTTGTCATACTGACATTATGTTTGTCGCTAGTTCATATTAGGCCTATTGGGCCCTTACGAAGCACGGGCATAACATCTAGTTACTTATATAGAAAAGGCTTGAAGCATCTCTCGGTTGTCTTGTCAGCTTACCGACCACAGAGTAATCTCTTGGCTTTAATGCTTTATGGTGGATCACAAATGATGAAAATCCAGGCATGCCTAATCTTTTGCATTGTAGGCAGGAGGATATATTAGTAAATATGGCAATTTCTTGCGCGGATTTCCCTTCATACAGATAGATCTTTAATTTTTGCCCCTCAAATCGTTGGTCTTTAATTTCTTTCCCTGCTTCTTATTTAATGAAAATTCATGGGCCGAAGTATTCTTATCCGTTGGTCTATGAAATCAGAGATTCTGGGTTTGATCCCAGCAGAGACGATGAATTCGCTGCTTTCTTACCAAAAATAAATAAATAAAAAAAATGTCACAAGGCAAGCCTTGCCCAGCATAACTTCTGTAGGAATTAAATTATCCGACATAAGTTGTGTAGTAACTAATTCGCAAGGCATAGTTTATGTCTGGCATAATTTATGTAGGAATTAAATTTTCCGGCATAAGTTGTGTAGTGCTGAGCGAATTAGTTACTACAAAACTTATGCTGAATAATTTAATTCCTACATAAATTATGCCGGACAAGCTTTGTCTTGGAAAATTAGGGTCATAGATAAGGGTAGGCCAAATTATTTTTGTTGTTTTTTTTGATATCAGGGGTATTTTTGACCACATTTTTTTAGTTAAAGTGCCGAAGGGCAAAAGTTAAAGACCAGCGATTGAGGAGCAAAAATTAGGGCGATTCGCACAAATGCCCTATTCCGGGGTGGTCTTTAATTTTTGCCCTTCAGCACTTTAAGTAATAAAAACGTGGCCGAATATACCCTTGAGATTCTGGGCTCGAACCCCAATAGAGTATAAAAAAATTCGCAAGACAAAATTTCTTAGCAAACTATGCTTATTCAAGCAAAAGTTATACCTTAAGGCATAGTTTCTACGTAAAATATGCCTTGACTGCATAGTTATGTAGAAATTAAGTTGTACTGCAAAACTATGCTGGAAAAGGAACTACATAAAACTATGCCTAAAGGCATAACTTTTGCCCGAATAGGCATGGTTTGCTATGAAATCTTGCCTTGTGAAATTGTTTTTCTTTTTTGCCTCTGCTGGGGTTCGACCTTGAATCACTAGTTTCATAAACCAGTGAATAAGGATAATTTTCCAACAAATTTTATTAAATGAGAAGTAGGGTCAAAAATTAAATACCACCTATTTGAGGGACAAAAGTTAAAGACCAATCCGTATGAAGGGTCTCGGTAAGTTTGTCTCTGGGATTTGTGATGTGAATATTTAAAAATATGGTGTGTGAAAAGAGTGTCCTCTCTGGGATTTGTAATGGTTAATTTGTCTGTTATGGAACTGTTAGCGAGTTTTTTTATTGCATCTGAAACATTACAGTAAGACTGTAAGTTTTAGCTAGTGAAATCACACTCCATTTCCAAACTTTTACCATGGTTTCTGTTTGGTTTATTGTATTAAGAATTTTGGCATTGTGCTCTAAAATCTATGAACAGCCGGAAAAATTCTGACATCATCACTGGACAAGTAACCTATATTGATCTGCTTAATTTACTTGCAACATTTTCCTTTTGACAAAATTTGCATATTTAATTACTTAAACAAGTGATATATCTTTTTTCCTGCAGATTCCCGAAAGAATGAGCATTGAATCTAGGCATAAGCTAAATTACAGTTCGCTTGACAGCACAACCATTGTAGAACAAGCTACATTGCCACAACAAAGGCTTAGACGTATGCGCAACTGCTTGTTCAGCAATAGTTCTGCTGTCAAGGAAACTTTGATTCATGCTGGCTCAGAATTTCTTTTCCTTATTGCTGCTCCACTTCTCCATCTCAGGGAGTAAACACAAGCAGAGCAAACTGAGATTATGCCTAATGTTCACCAGGTTGTTCTTCACCTTCCGTTTTTGAAGATAAATCCTCTATACACGCTAAGTCTACTTTCTTATAGCTTTCATTCCCTTCTTACTACAAGCAGTGTACACCTGAGTCGCATTCTCTTAGAAAGAATTCGAATGGGCACTGTGGTGTCTGATCCTCGAAAGGCTGGATACAATAGATAAAGTTGAATATTGATAGGAATAGTATTTTGCTCCTGATAAAATATTACTAGTAATTCACGCAAAAAATTAAAATTAGGTTCATACTATCTGTACAGAAGAGTTCTGCATTTCGGTAATATTACTATATAACATACTAGTTTTCCGTGTCAATATCATGTTCAACATGAGTCAAGTCTATCATATGGTACGCTGGACTAAATAAACTCCATATGCCTTTTTCGTGAACTTACTAGAACTCTTTTTACCTCAGTTTTATACCAAATGTCAATATATCAGAATATGTTATGGTGAAAGTCTATTTTCTTATTTCTAGCACCTAAAACTGTATTGTGAAGCACACAACATTTTCTTGTTTTTTTTTTTTTTTTTTTTTTCCCTTTAGAAAATCGTGGAGGCAGAATTAGATAAGAATAGATATATTGATTATCATTCTTGCATACACTAATGGGAATAAAGATCAAACACTAAAACTTGGATGACATGAGTAGTTTCTGTACAGTTTTATATCCTAGGATACTCACTTAAAGGGGGGGTGCGGGTGCGGGGGAGTGAGGTTTTACAGTTTGAAAACTACTTATTTTCACCTTTCTCCTTACCTGGTTAGGGAAACTCAGCAAATATACCTTTAGCCTCTTTGACCTGTCATTCTAGCGGCAAGATTGTTTACCCCGAAATTAGGTAATAAGTTGAATTTGTAAGTGAGGTATAGGATATGTGGATACTTTAATCTATTTCGATTAATGAGGAATGTATATGCGGATTCGTTTGTAGTGACTTATATATATATTTATCTACGTGCTAATAACTTGGATGAATATGTTAATATTATGGATTTGAGCTAAATATATACGTATATTTCGATGCTATATCGTATATGGTTGGATCAAGTTAACAACAGTACAACCCGGACCAAAATTAGGAAGAGAGAGAGAGAGAAAGCTTCAATATAAATTCTAATACAATGTTTTTGATTTGAAAAACTAACCCCTAAAAGTAGGGAAGTGCCCCCTATTTATAGTTTTTCTCTATGGGCCTTTCATACATCATAAAGCCTTTTTAGAATAAAGGAAGCCCTAATATGGATAAGGTTGGGTCGTACGGTCTGACACCCGAACAACTGGCAGTATTAGGTGGCAAAACGGTCTTCACATGTGGCAATTGAATAACTGATTGACCGGACTAACGGCCACGATCAACTCGGCCAGGAAGAAACCAGACTAACAGCCACGATCAACTCGGCCATGAAGAAACCGGACTAACTGTGATAAGTAGTTTGCCCCGGATAAATCGGACCTTACGGTTCTCCTCCGACTTCTTCTGATCAACTACTACTGATGCAATACCCCCGGTCTGAGCACTCGTGCTTGTTTTCTTTCTTTTCTTGTTCCCCCGTCTCACCGGTTAAGCATTAATCCGACTTTTACCGTATACAGATAGTCCCCACACTTTCCGGACCGAAGCTTTGCCGGAGTAACGGGAAGTGGATGAGTCATGAAACCGGTGGTTCCGTAGGCTCGTTCTTAACTTTTCATTTTGGCGGGAACAGTTACGTCACGTCCTTCTGCCATCAGCCACGTGTCACACCCCGAACGGCCAATTTCTGTAACCGCCGTTACGCACGTCTTTTCAAATCACGTCTCATTAATTATGGGACACGTGGCATCCCCCGGTTGGTTGGGATCTGTAACCGTCTTAGATCCCATGCCTATATAAGGCGCTTTCCCCTTCAATTCATCACTTTTACTTCATTTTACCTCTCCTCTCACCTTCAATTCATCTTCATCTTCTCTTAAAATCACATATATATCTCAGTTCTCATTGATTCAGTCGTTCTCATTCGTTGCTTACATTTGTTTGCAAGAACCTTGTTAACCCAACTGCTGTTCTTTGATCGAAAGCGCTGCTTCGTTCCTTCTCACATTGTAGTTTTCAATTCTCTTTTCAATTGCTACTTCTCTTTTCTTAACTTGGAACTTCTTACCAAATTTTCAATCTTCTTTTCCATCTATTCCGAATGTCTGCCAACACCGAAACCACTTCCCAGGACGTTCCCTTAGTTTCTTCTCAAGGAGCCGAGCCGGTTTCTCAACCGAAGGGAAAAAAACGTCGCCGAGCCTACTGCTTTAGACATAGTACCGTCCAAGCCCAATTACAACAAAAATTCGAAGCCAAGAAGCCTTCCTTGGTTGCGGACAGAGGGTACGATGTAAGGCGATATCCCTCGTCCATCACCGAGGATAAACTTGATCAGGTCCGGGTTGATTGTGGATGGGATAACCGTCCGGTGCAAGTGTTCGCCCCCGATCCAGACGAGTCTATTACCGACCATAAGGTAGGCTTCTTGTACGTTTACACCTATCCCTTCACGCTCAAGCTCGACCCCCCAATTGATCCGGTTATATTAGAGATATGCCAGACTTATAACGTAACCTTGGCCCAAATCAGTCCGATAATCTGGAGGACGGGTCGGGCTTCCGCCTCGGCCAACAACGCCAAAAAGGAATTCACGATGACCTATTTGATCTGCTTATATTCCCCGAGGCGATTTCGGGGTGGGGGGTGGGGTGTAATAAAGCTAGCCAAGCGAGGCCGGAATCCGATCTTCTCAAAAATGGATGAAGACAGAGACCGGGGCTGGTTAGAGCGCTTTGTCCGGGTGAGGACTGCGGACATTATTCCGGTTGAGTATATGCCCTTCCCGAAAAAATGGAATGATAACCGTAAGTTTCTCAGTTCTCCCTTCATTAATTTATTCTTGGATTATTTTATCAAACCCTTTGTATTTACACCCCCCTTTTCTTTTTATTAGCCGTGGCATGGATACCTCCGGCCATCCCACACATGAATGAGTGCACTTCTCGGCCGTCATACCCATGAAGAGCTGACATGGGGAATCCTATCGCGTGGCCGATGGGTTGCCCAAAATCATGGTAATACTACATTTGAATTAGAACATAATGTATCTTCTGCCCTTTCTTCTCCTTTCCATAACCTCTTCGATATTTAGGTTTACCCAAGGGCTCGGTGGATCCCCTGCATCGGGCAACGAGCCCGAGCAAGCTGTGCCGGCATCAGAATTTGATTCGGCCGGGTCATCCCGCATCATCGCTGCCGCTAACAAAAGGCGAAGAAAGCCCTCGGAGAAAGGGCAGAAACCGAGGAAAAGGGCTAGGAGCGTCGTCCGGACTCTGAGAGATGAAGAAAGCCCGATTTGATTATTCGACGGGTCGGCGTGGCCCCATCCATCGAATCTGTTCCGGAGGAAGAAGCCGCCGTTCCGCCTCCTTCAGCCAAGGAGAGACCCTCCGCTCCGGTTCTGCTAATAGGTGGGGAAGAAACCCCTTATCCGGCACCTCTAAGGTCCATTGAATTCATTGATATTTCAGGTGATGCCTCTTCTGAGGAGATTCCCCTGCAAAGGACAAAGAGATCCGGGCCTGGCTCGACTGTCGAGGTCGATCAAAGAGCTGAGCCGACACCCAACACTGAGGCTCCAACGGATACTGGCTCACTGCCCGCCAGGGATCAAGCTACCACATTCGAGGTACCTGCTCCTTTCGAGGCTGCTGCTAATGTTCCGGCCTCTCCTGCTGCTCCGAGGTCGGACAACTTCGACGATATGTTTCTTGAAACACCTCCTGCAACCGGGGAAGCCGCGGGTTTCGGACATCTTCCCATCCCTCGAGCCACGAGGGCAGCTAGTCGGCCCACGAAAACTAGTGCAAGGGAGAGCCTAGTGCGCACCTTCCCAGCTCCAACTGTGGAACCTAGGAGGACCAGATCGGCTGTGATTACCGTCCCCGAGGACTGCAGCTTTCTGTCTAGTCCGGTGGGAGTAGCAAGCTATTTGAGGCCTCTCGTCTCAAACTCGGATAAGAGGAAGATAGTCGGAGTCCCCTGGCAGAGCCTAATTAATGAAGGCACGCACGCGGGCAATCGGGTAAGCTTATCAACCTATCCTTGCGTAATTCGATGTGAATTTTAGTTTCTAGTTTAACTTCTCCATTTATTTTATAGAGTGTGGTGCTCGTTAATGAAGCCTTCATCCATGCTCAGCAAGAGGTAGATGACCTTAGAGGCCAGTTGGATGCCTAGGGTCGGGAAACAGAGAAGTTCCAGCACCTTTTGCAGGTGAAGGAGGATGAATTGAGCTGAGCGGTTGCCCTCACCAACCTTCAGCCCGAGCTTGATGCAACGAAGGCTGAAAACCTTCGATTAAAAGATGAGCTGGACGGGATGATCGAGAAGAGCCGACTTCTGGAAGCGGAGAAAGTCGGTCTCTTACCAAGACAACGCTCGTTTTTTTCCAAACTTAATGAGCTCGAAACCATTATCTCTCAACTCCGAGGGGAGCTTGACTCGGTCAAGTCTGATGCGGTGAACATGGCCGAGAGGCATCGACGGCTTGAATCCGAGAGTGCCAAATATAAGGAGAGAATGAAGGTATTCGAGCAAAAAGCCGAGGACAGGGCCCGAATATGTGACGAGCTGAAAACCACACTTGAGGAGACGGTCGAGGCTAATGATCTTCTCAAAGCCGAGCTTGAGTCAGCCACTCAATTCCAGAGAATCCTCGATGAAGTGAGGGATGAGTTAGTGGCGAAGCTAGCCTGGGCTGAGGCCGATTTGGCAGAAAGCCTTGAGGAGTGTGGAAGCTGCCGAGGCTTACTCCACGATTGTGGTAGAGCATGAACGATGGAAGTCTCAGAGGATCACCCTTGAGCAAGCCGATCATGGCTTTACAGATCTCCCGGCCCTGATACTCGAGGCTAAGAAGACCGAGGAAGAAGCCAGAAAAGCCCTTGACACTGATTCCGAAGACTCCGAGTGGACGGTGTCCGAACATTCTGGATCCAGCCACACCGGATAGATCAGGGTCTGTACTTAGCCTTCATTTTTTTTTTTTAGGAATTTCAAGTGTAAAAATCCTACATATATGAAATGTACACTTCTTTAATTCCTTTGCTTTGAATGCTTGTTACGACCTTTTGCCCAAATGGCTGGTCCGTTATAAGGACCAGCAGAGGCTTCAGAGTCGCTTTTTCGGACTATGTCCATATTTCGGCTATTCTCTTCGTCCGGCTCATTTTGCCCGGGAATTAGATCGAGTGGTTTGCCCGTGGGACTTATTTATGATTTGTGAATTCAGACGTCTCCAAATCACGTTAGGCATTTTTAGGGCCGATATTTTTTGGCTATTCACTTATCGTAGATCAGGTTCGAACACCTGAATCCCTACCTTACCAGTTTCTGATGTTGCAGTCCCCATTCGAGGGTGTTAAGATTTTGGCTCAGTTCAATGCGACCTCGTTGCCTTTGTCGAACTTTGACTGTAGTGCCCGGAGTAGGGTATATGAATAAAACGATGCTCAATTTTCGGGGTAGTGTGCTTTAACAAGAAGACATATCCGAAATATAATACTCCGATTTTTCAATAATCTTTTAAGTGTCTGTACATGATATGAGGGCTTTTATCCGTTTCCTTCTGTTTTTGCCGTAGCAAATTCTAAATGGACACGATTCGTTCTGATCGTTTGGTCCTTACATCAAAACCTAATACAGAAGGTCCGGTTTTGGTTTTGCCGTAGCAAGTATTAAGTGGACACGATTTGTTCTTGATCGTTTGGTCCTTACATCGAAATCTAATACAGAAGGTCCGATTTTCGAGGACCCAACGGTGCACTGCTTTGAGCTCCTCCGTTTTCAGCTAACCGGGGTAAACCTCGATGTGGGTATAGTAGTCCCCTAGTGCTTATTCGAGCTGCAAAGTCGGGTAAGCACTATCAAGTCCCCACTCGTAGGGTATGGCCCCGAGTTTCCGGACATTCGTCCTCATCTCACTCTAGTAACACGTTGTACTTGTTGCCTCATTAAAAATCTTATCGGAAAACCCGTTTTAGGACAAAACCGTACTAAGGAAAAGAGTGCAATATGTGTTTTCAGACCTAGCACCTAACTTTATCCAGTACTCGACTTCCTGCAAAAAAGAAAAGGTTAGTAAATGAACAAAGATGGCCATACCTTAGCAGTAGTATCTCTTTAAATGAGCCACATTCCAGTTATTGCGCAACCGTTGCCCGACCATGGATTCCAGCTGATATGATCCTTTGCCTGTTATCTCGGTTATCTTGTACGGCCCTTCCCAGTTCGGGCCCAGTTTTTCGTCATTGGGGTTCTTGGTGTTCAAAGTAACCTTTCGAAGTACCAAGTCCCCAATTTGAAAATGTCAAAAATTGGCCCTCCGGTTATAGTACCTTTCCATCCTCTGTTTCTGGGCCGCAATACGGACCAACGCATTTTCGCGAAGTTCATCCGTGAGATCGAGCCTTACGGCCATAGCCTCCTCGTTTAATCCTTGGTGTGTAATCGAATCGGAGACTCGGTTCACCGACTTCTACGGGAATGAGGGCTTCGGCCCCGTAGACCAACGAGAAGGGTGTTTCTCCCGTGCTCGATTTTGATGTGGTTCGTAGGGGCCCGCGTACCTCCGGTAGTATTTCCCTCCAGTGATGCTTTGATGTTTCAAATCTTTTCCTCAGATTCTGAATTATTGTTTTGTTCGTAGATTCCGCTTGTCCGTTAGCACATGAGTGATACGGAGTTGATACAATTTTCTTGATCTTCAACCCTTCGAGAAAATCACTGACTTTGCCACCAACGAACTGAGGGCCGTTGTCAGAAGTTATCTCGGCCGGAATGCCGAACCGACAAATAATGTGGTCCCCATATGAAGTCAATAACTTCCTTTTCTCTTATATTTTCGAAGGCCTGCGCTTCAACCCATTTGGAGAAATAGTCAGTCATAAACAAAATAAAACGGGCCTTACCTGGTGCCCATGGTAACAGATCAACAATGTCCATCCCCCACTTTATGAAGGGCCAAGGTGATATCACCGAGTGCAGAAACTCCCCGGGATGATGAATCATCGGGGCATGTCTTTGACACCCGTCGCACTTCCGGACAAAATTCTTCGAATCTTCCTCCATCCAGTTCCGTAGTAACCTTGGCTCGATGATTTTACGGACTAAGGCTTGCACGAGCCGATTGCCATAAGTCCCCTCGTGTACTTCTCTCATCACGTACTCGGTTTCTTCTGGACCCAAACATTTGGCTAGGGGACCGAAGAAAGACCGTCGATACAATTGACCGTCTACCAAGCAGAACTGTGCTGCTTTTGTCCTCAGTGACCGTGATTCTTTCGGGTCACTCGGAAGCTTTCCATTTTGCAAGTAGTCGATGTATTTGTTGCGCCAATCCCAAGTTAAACCCATTGTGTTTATTTCTGCATGCCCGTTTTCTATCGCCGAATTCATCAAGTGCACCACAGTCCCGGGGTTGATTTCTTCCCCTTCGACTGAGGATCCCAAATTAGCCAATGCATCGGCTTCGCTGTTTTGCTCCCTGGGTACATGCTGCATGGTCCATTCTTTAAACCGGTGAAGTATCACTTGGATTTTTTCAAGATACCTCTGCATCCGTTCGTCTTTAACCTCGAAGACGCCATTCACCTGATTAATAACCAAGAGGAAGTCGCATTTCGCTTCAATTATTTTGGCCCCCATACTCCGAGCTAATTCCAAACCTGAAATCATAGCCTCATACTCGTCTTCATTGTTAGTCAATTTAACAGTTCTAATGGATTGCCGAACCACATCTCCGGCGGGGGTTCTAAGAACGATTCCTAGCCTGGAACCCTTAAGGTTCGAGGCCCCGCCCGTGTGTAGTGATCAAATACCCGAGGCTTTCCCCGAGGTTAGCAGAAGTTCTTTCTCAACCTCGGGGAGCATGGCCGGGATGAAGTTTGCCACAAAGTCGGCTAAGATCTGGGACTTGATGGCCGTCCGAGGGTTGTATTCAATATCATATCCGCTAATCTCTATAGCCCGTTTAGTTAGTCTACCCGATAATTTCGATTTATGCATGATGTTCTTTAAAGGATAAGTAGTCACTATACATATTGGGTGGCATTGAAAGTAGGGCTTGAGCTTTCTAGAAGCACTTACCAGCGCCAATGCTAACTTTTCAAGATGGGGATAACGGGTCTCCGCATCCCCCAAAGTTCTACTCACATAATATATGGGGAATTGCGTACCTGACTCTTCTCGGACCAAAACACCACTTACTGCTACCTCGGACAGGGCAAGGTAGATAAAAAGCTGCTCGCCCGCTTTCGGTGTGTGCAATAGAGACGGGCTGGACAAGTACTCTTTTAATTATTGTAAGGCTTTTTGGCACTCCGGTGTCCAAGTGAAGTCATTCTTCTTCCTTAATAAGGAGAAGAAACGGTGACTTTTGTCCGAAGATCTCGATATGAACCGACTCAGTGCCGCTATCCTTCCGGTAAGCCTCGCACTCCTTTGACGTTATTTACTACCTCGATATCCTCGATCGCTTTGATCTTGTCTCGGGTTGATTTCAATCCCCGGTTAGGACACCATGAAACCCAAGAACTTGCCCGACCGGACACACCGAAGGCGCATTTCTCCGGGTTAAGCTTCATGTTGTATTTTCGGAGCACATCGAAGGTTTCCTGCAAATGTTTTAAATGGTCCTCTGTTTCCAGGGACTTGACAACCATGTCATCAATATAAACTTCCATTGTTTTTCCTATCTGTTCTTTGAACATTCCATTAACTAGGCATTGGTAAGTTGCACCGGCATTTTTTAATCCGAAGGGCATGACATTGTAGCAATAAGTCCCATACCGGGTAATAAAGGATGTTTTCTCTTGATCCTCCAGGTGCATCCAGATTTGGTTATACCCGGAGTAAGCATCGAGAAAACTTAACATCTCATGCCCGCCCGTCGCATCGATCATTCTATCGATGTGAGGCATCGAAAATGAATCCTTCGGGCATGCTTTGTTTAGGTCCTTATAATTAACGCACATTCAAAATTCATTACCTTTTTTCGGCACCACCACTAAGTTAGCCAGCCAATTCGAGTATTTTACTTCCCGAATAGAGCCTATTTTCAAAAGCTTTGTTACCTCGGCCTTTACGAAGGCGTGCTTCGGTTCTGCCATAGGCCTCCGTTTCTGCTTCACCGGGGAAAATCTCCCGTCGAAGCTGAGCTTGTGAGTTATTACTTCCGGCGGCACACTTGTCATATCTATATGCGACCATGCGAAACAATCGGTATTAGCTTGAAGGAATTTAATTAATTTGTTCCTGAGCTCCGAGGTTAACCCTGTGCCCAGGTATACCTTTTTATCCGATTGATGGTCAAATAAGATGATTTGCTCCAACTCCTCTACTGTAGACTTGGTTGCATCCGAGTCATCCGATAAGATGAATGATCTGGGTATACCAAAATCATCCTCTTCATACCTCGGGTCCAACCCCTTCTGCTCCGTGATCGAACCCGTGCACGGTAGTTACTATTTGGAGTTCTTACCCCCGGTTAACTCTTCTTTTTGATTCAGTTTTTTGGGAATAGGCGTTGCTTCCTCGACCGCGAACATCTCTCTTGCGGCAGGTTGTTCTCCCCGGATGGTTTTTATCCCCTCCGAGGTCGGGAATTTCAGCAGCTGATGTAACGTTGATGGCACGGCTCTCATGCTATGTATCCATGGTCTACCCAGCAGTGCATTATACTTTATATCCCCTTCAATTACATAGAACACCGTTTGCTGGATAGTGCCATCAATGTTGACCGGCAAAGAAATCTCACCCTTCGTGGTTTCACTCGCCATATTGAACCCCGAGCACCCGGCCTACCGGTACGATCGGTCGAGTAGCCTTAGCCGTTCAACCACTCTCCACCGGATGATGTTGGCCGAGCTACCTGGGTCAATCAAAATACGTTTAACTTGTGATTTAAAAATAAGAATAGAAATTACCAACGCATCATTGTGCGGTTGAATGATGCCTTCCGCATCCTCATTGCTGAAGGTGATGGAACCCTCGGGTACGTAATCCCGGCTGCGCTTCTCTCGAACAATGAAAACCTTTGTCCGTTTCATCACCGGCCCTCTAGGAGCATCTGTACCCCCCGATTATCATGTTGATTATATGCTGAGGTTCTACCGGTTCAACCCGTTTGTTTGACTCCCTTTCCTTGTAGTGGCCCTTAGCCCGCTCACTCAGGAATTCACGAAGGTGACCATTTTTTCGATGAACGGGCCACCTCTTCTCTTAATTGGCGACAGTCTTCAGTTCTGTGACCATGGGTTCCATGGTACTAGCATATCACGTTCGGGTCCCGTTGATCGGGATCTGACCTTAATGGTCTCGGCCACCTTGCTTCTGCGATGCGACCTATGGCCGAGACAGGTTCCGGGGAATTGACACTAAATTTGTATTTCGATATCCTTGGTGGGTCTCTGTTGGTAGCCGAGATTCCGGCATCACTCTTAAATGACAACCCTCGGCTATTCGATAGCCGCTCAGTCCGTTTATCTCCCCGGCTGGAGAATTGACCGGGACCAATCCTTGATTTTTCCGACCTGAAGCTTGGCTTTTCTGAATGAGAATATGGCCGATATCTTTCCCTCGATAGCCTTGACTCCGGATCGTAATTCTTCCTCGATCTCTCAGAGCCTTTGTTCATGTTTACGGGGCCCGGGGGAAGTTCGAGCTGGTCATCCTCTGCCCGAATCTTTGATTCGTATCTTTTGTGGACATCCACCCAGGTCATAGCCTCGTACTCCAGCAAATTTTCCTTAAGTTTGAACGAGGCCGTCGAACTCCGAAGATTGAGTCCTTTGGTAAAAGCTTGTGCAACCCATTCCTCCGGAACTAGAGGGAGCTCCATCCATTCCCTTTGGAAACGGTTGACAAATTCACGCAATAACTCATCATCCCTTTGGGCTATCCGAAAAATATTCGCCTTACGGGCCTGCACCTTTTTGGCACTGGCATGAGCTTTTATAAATGCATCCACGAGCATTTCAAAAGAAGTGATTGAATGCTCGGGCGCGTATGGTCATACCAAGTCAATGCTCCTTTTGATAGAGTTTCCCAAACTTTTTCAACAATACGGATTCAATCTCATCCTCTTCGACATCGTTGCCTTTTATGGCACAGGTGTACGAAGTCACGTGTTCCTGAGGGTCCGTTGTGCCATCATATTTCTGGATATCCGACATTTTGAACCTCTTCGGGATCAACTTCGGAGCCGCACTCGGAGGAAAAGGCCTCTGAATGTACCTCTTCGAATCTGGTCCTTTCAGAATGGGCGGAGCCCCCGGGATCTGGTCCACCCGAGAGTTATATGTTTCCACCCTCTTCTCGGCTGAGTCTACCCGCTTTGCCAATGTTTCGAGCATTCTTAGCACTTCGGTAGACGAACTAGCCCCGGACCCATTGCTCTCGACCATCCGTGCTTCATCCCTTCTGGGTTCGGCAGCACCCTTCGTCTTCTCCGGCGCCGTTTCATCATTTTTGTTTTGCAACTGGGCTATTGCGACTCCTTGTTCGGCAATAGCTGCTCTCTATTAGGCTGGACTAAATTGCGATACATTAAGACTTAAGTCAGGCTAAACTAAACTATTAGAAGCTTATCTACTAAAAATCTAACATGACTCAATTGTAAAACATAAAAAAAAAATTTTACTCCAACAGTCAGCTGCTTCTCAACGGCTACAAACCACCAAATAAGTAGCAGGCACAACATCTGCAAGCCTATTCGTACATAATTTCTCTAACTAATTTATACTTGCAATCTCTAGCGCAAGGGTACAGGTCTATATATTGATGAAACCCTTCTCTCTTAAAGTACCAGTCCGCAACAGCTTCATCGATCGTCTAAACAGATAAATGTTATAAGAAATTAAAATTTGTTATGAACTCATCAAAACTAAGAATGTCAGGCATATGATAAAATTCAAAAGCAAAAATGTGTGTATTCAAACATTATATGGATAACACAAACAAACATTACCTTATTAAGTAACCTTGGAGAGCTAGCACTGAACCAGTATCCCAGTGAAAGAATTCCACCATGAGAATAGCAAGACGTGAGGAAATAACCCCTTGTAAAACAAAGGGGTAGTCCCTCGAATGTCTTCAAGAACTCCACTCCAAAGGGTAAATTAAGAAAAAACAGATTAAAGGAATTAAAGGAGAAGAAGACCCAATATACATGTGAATTGGAAGGTATACATTAGTTAATCACCAGAGAATTGCTAACCTTGAATAATTATACGTTGGCCAAATGTGCAGTTATTTATGTTGTCGATGCAATCCTTCCAGACATGTTGAGGATCAAGATATGGAGGAACCAAAGTGTTATTAATCTGGATTTAGAGTGTTGAATAGTCAGAAAATTCTTAAAACTGAGAGAAACTAGCATTTAAATTTGTCTCCTCACCTGCCAGTAGTCATAAATTGAATTGATTATGAAAAGTGGAGTTTGAACGTATGGAACGACATTCTGCGGGAAAAAGCACTGCAACATCATTAAAGAAAAATAATGTTATAATTAGAGGTCACTATTATTCTCTAGAATAAATAAGGAAAATATTTTTCTTTCCAACGCTTAAAATCTTACTAGACTTGGTTCCATTGCAGACGTGCAAGCTGAAGGCAAATTTTTAGTCGATCCCTTAGAATGAGAGGGAGCAAAAGCTATTTTAGTAAAGCAAAAGAATCGAAGTTGCTTCTACTTCTTCAGCATATCAAAATTACTAAAACAAACAGAAGATGCGACTCACGTGTAAGTTAGCAATTTTCCGATACATCTCTTCAATATATGAAATACCAATAATTGTTTTCCTGCATAAATCGTGAAAGGGATTGGACACTAATAAAGTTAATAGAAGATTAGAGTATCATTTTCTTGAGATCACATAATGTGAATATAAGGAAAGCTCACCCATTGATGAAGAAACCAGCATCTGCAACGCACTTTACTCTCGCATCATTCGGCAAGTAGGATTTGAACTTGTCGCAGTTCAAAATTGTTGCCAAACCTCCGGCTGAAGTTCCGCATAGAATTGCCTGACCATTGCATTTTGGTAATCAAGATTAATTAGTAGACTAAGGTAGTATATATGTGACATATAATTTATACTCTATGATGCTTTTTGTAACTAGAAATTGCATTATATTACCAAACGAGAAATTACAGCTCAAAGAAAAGAACAAAAAAACTGAAGGATGGACATGGAGCTCCATCCAGTTACCAAAAATAGGATCTTACGTTTTCAACATTTTTCATTTCTTTGCTCCATAAGTCTTCCATAATAGCCTTAAATATTCTTGCCCTCTCTAAAAAACAGCTTGTTGTCCTAATGTAGATTTATCACCAAATTAATCATCAGTATACATGAGAGACATATGTAGTATTTACTAATTTCTTACAGGGTCAACTCGTTCAACATCACTGATGAAAGATGAACCATCACAATACTTCACCCTCACTCTGTTCCAATTGTAAAACTCTACCAAATTCCAACGTCGTTTGCGGTCAGAAGAAGTGGGTAAAAATTATGCACACAAAGAAAAAGTTAAACATAGCAAGATAATGATAGTGAGACCGCGGACTCCAGAGCACTTTGCTCGCTAGGTGCACGAGTTTTATGCTAACATGCCAGATTCCATCATTTGGGTGCTTGCTTCGCGGGGGAACTGGACAGTTATGCTACCCTTCAGGAAAATAACCAAAACTTCCTCTACAAAGCTCAGATTGATGAAGGGCTTAAACTGTGGAAAAATAGATTCGAAGGGATATATGTTTTCTTCGAACACCTTGGCCAAATTCTTTATAGATTGGAAAATATACCCTTTCTAAGTCAGGTCAGATGTTACCTTGGACGTTCTTTCCTACTAACATTTTCAACTTTGGTTTTTATCGTTCCTTTGGCCACTTTGCCACTTCAACTAATTTCAAGTAGATACATTCACGTACTCTTATGATGATATAACTCTCGTGTGCACCGGAGTTCACCACAAGACCACCTTGAATATGCCGATAAAAGTTAAATTGGCCCTAAGGCCTTCCGACGTAATTAAGTCACTTCCATAAAACTTTGTCATTCATATGCCCTTGTGTGGGTCCTACAAACCTCGATTTCATCTTTATCATTCTTGTTGGGCCCAAATTGGTGTCATGCGCACAAATGGCCCAATTTCGGGGTTGTCCTTAGTTTTTGTCTCTCAAATTTGTGGTCTTTAGTTTTTGCTCTTAAACACTTTTTGCGCGACACAAGTTTAGATTTCCTTCGACATATGCATCTTAATGTCCCATAACTCATGCCGGACACGGCAAAACTTTCAACACTCAACATAATTTGAAAAATACTATACAACTTATGCCGCATAACTTAATTCCTGCAGAACTTGTGGCGAGCAAGACAAAGGTTCAGTTTCCGAAGATAAATATTACAGAACTTATGCTGAGCGAATCAGGTGTGAAAATTTTCCTTAAATGAGCAGTAGCAATACAAATTTAATACTACAGATATGAGGGGGGAAAATTAAAGACAAGTGCGTTTGAAGGGCAATCCGTGCAAGAACTTTCCCGAATTGACTACAAAAATTTACGGGGCTTTAAGAGCTATAAGTCATTGAAGCAGAATAAAAAAAGACTTCGAATTGCTATAAAGCACGACGGCTTCCACCTATAAATCAACATTGATTCAATGGTGGTACTAAATATTACCTATCGAGCAGTTGTTTTGAAGAAAAAGGCTAAGAAAATAAAGACAAGATTCTTTTTGCTAGAATAGTCCCTCAATGTAAATGATGCTTATATAAGTAATTATCTTTGAAGCAAAAACACAACGTTGTAAAAGAATTTGTGGCATTTTTCGTTTGATTGCTATCATGTTATATTATCAAGTTTATCCACGTTCATTTACCAGTCTTGTTTTTGTTATAAATTTTTGCTTACGCATATGAACTTGCATTAGAATCTGAATCATATTGACTTATCTCTCTTTATCAGTACGATCAATACCACCTTGTGTCAAAAATATCAGATTTCACCAACCATATTTGGAATAATAGAAAGACGGTTAAGCAAAATTAATTTATTATCTTTTGTTTATTATTTCATTAACTATTTGTCGATCTCTTTACCTTTGGTTTCCTTTCAAAGAGTTGAAAAGAGAGCTGTCATATTGCAGAAGTTAGCCTATGGCAAACACCTCATAATCAACCAAAGAACCGGTGATTAGAATTTAAACAAAAGTTTTAATTAGTTTTTGATCCACTGATTACTGAATCAGTTTTACATATATATAGCTTAGTAGGGTATCTAATATCATGAAATTCACTGGAAACCTCAGGGTCTATATGTTGAAATCCTACTCTGTCAAAGTACCAATCAACAACAACTTCCGCAATTGTCAACACTGACAAAATGTTACAACAAACTATGTTACTAACTCAAAAACTAAAATTAAGAATGATAATTGATAGGCACATGAGAAAATTGTAAAAAACAAATAAATGCACGTATGCAAACTTTATACGGATAAAACAAAAGAAAGATAACCTTATTAATTGTACTTGGATAGGCCGGTAGCACTGAACCAATAACTTGTCCATTAAATTTTAACTTTGCAAAATTGCACTTCGCTTTGTAGAGTTACATTGTTACACGTCATCATGAGAATATTATAAACTTAATATGAAAACGAAACTTTAGACATGTTTTAACAACTTTATTGTAGTTACATTTGTAATTCTTTTTACTTATGCTTAACTACAAGTAATATCCTATGCTTACCTGCAAAATTTGTTTTCCATAATCTACTATCCATTGAGTTTTTGGAAGAATGCTTTGCATTAATTTTTGAGTTATAACATTGCTAAAAGCAATACCATCAAATATATTCTTCGAATACTCTTAATCTCAACTCTCAATTGTGTAAATTGTTTTATGGGAATTAAGCAAGCGACGTGAAGAAGATTGAAAATAATAAGAGCTTCGGAATTAATTAGCCAAACGCTAGAAGAAGATGAAAAATAAAAGAAAGAAGAACGAGGAAGCTGACGGCAACCCTAAGTCTTTCTAAGGTTACATTAGTATAATTTACTTCATTTTAAAATTAATTTATTGTGTTATTCTTTAACTTTCCATCCATAAGTATAACATAGTTGTTATTGCATGTGCATTGATTATTGGGTCAATTTAAATGAAGATATTTCTACACCAATATAGATTAGAAAAATTTGTAGAGAAAGATCGATTCCAGAATTTCATTGTGACCTTAAGGATGAGTATGATAATACTCTTAATCATACTCCCTTTTAGAATTTATAGATTGTGCTCATATATTGTAATGTTATTTTGCATCTTTATTGTTGCAATTTCATTCGATAAGAATCTCAATTGCACATCTAGCTATTTGCAGAAGATTAAGTATTTTGTTCAACTAATGATTCTTTCTCATGACAGGCCATTTTCCTAGCTTGTGTAAAGAAAAAACAAGAGAAAGTCACTTTGCTTAACATAAAATAGAAGAAGAGCAAAGTAATTTCATTGAATGAAAAATTACCGATAAGAAAGCAACAATAATCATAGAACTTTATAATGTTTACAATTAGTTACCGGTAAGAAGTTACACATCATACAAAAAACAGAGCAGTTTTAGTAATTGATTGAAATATGAACTTCACCTAGATTAGTTCAGGGATTGACATGATTCAGATAGTAATGCAAGTTCATGGGTAGATAAAAATACAATTGACTTTCAATTTTTTGGACAAATTATTCATTCGTTAGACATCTCTCTTCGTGTCGTGTATTTGCTATCAAGGATCAGATTCAAAAGAGATTGGAAATTAACTTGAGACTGTGCGAAACTTGCGGCACATATATTTCAAAACAAGGTTATAGTAACGTAATAATGTCACTTCTGGTCATTAATGAAGAGTTATGACGTTATCGAATTGTTAGCAGTTTTTGTTGGGTGTGCGAACAAAGTACTACATTGATAGCTGAAAAGAAAAGGGAGCTATTTATAAGGAGTTGGATACTCTTAATGATGTGAGACCTTTTGGGGAAAACCGTGCGGGCTTGGCCCAAAGCGGACAATATCACATCATGTTAAGAGTATCTTTGGGCCGTTTAGCCCAACAACTGGTATCAGAGCCAATGGTTTGGCGGGACGAGTATGAAGATGGCGGAGTGTGGCGTGGGGCCCGGCTCAGTGCCTTTGCCCGTCTACGGGCCGGTTTACGACCTTTACCCATAGCTTTGAAGACGCATACACAGCCTTTGGGCTTCGGTGACCGTAAATACTCTGACGATGTGGGTGGCACACAGACATGTTGAATCTCTGATCCATGGTATGATAATGAACCATGTGGAACTTAGTTCGAGGGGGAGATTATTGGGTGTGCGAACAAAGTATCACATTGATAGTTGGAAAGAAAAAGAAGCTACTTATGAGGAGTTGGATACTCTTAATGATGTGAGGCCTTTTGGAGAAAACCGTGCAGGCTTGGCCCAAAGCGGATAATATCACATCATGTTGAGAGTATCTTTGGGCCGTTTCTTCCCAATAAAGTAGTATCAGAGCTTGTGGTCGTATTTGGTTGTGTTGTCGTCTATTTGAATGATGGAGGCAAATATGAGCAAGATGGTTTGTTTAAATGGCAGTAATTACCATATTTGGAAAAGCAAGATGAAAGATCTTCTATTTGTGAAGAAATTGCATTTGCTTGTGTTTGGTTCTAAGAAACCTGAGTCTATTAAAGAGGAAGAATGGGAATTTGAGCACTTACAGGTTTGTGGCTATATCAGGCAATGGGTTGAAGATAATGTTCGAAATCATATTGTGAATGAGACAAATGCTAAAAACTTGTGGGAAAAGCTCGAGAGACTTTATGCTTGACTCGGCAATAATAAGTTGTTCCCTACTGAAACAATTGATGAATATTAGATACAAAGAGGGCAGTCCTATTTCTGATCATATCAATGATTTTCAGGGTGTCCTTGATCAGCTGTCTGGAATGGGTGTCAAGTTTGATGAAGAAATACAGGGACTTTGGCTTCTTAATACTTTGCCAGACTCTTGGGAAACCCTTAGAGTTTCTTTGACTAATTTGCTCCGGTGATGGTGTAACTATGGA